>NC_090946.1:27338124-27540624 GCF_040807025.1 Struthio camelus | reverse complement strand
ATTTTTTTTCTTTAGAGCCTCATCTTTTTCCAGTGCTGTGGCTGTTCCCCCTGGCAAGTTCTAGCTGCGTTCAAAATATTTAAATAAGGATGTCTGAGAAGGTTGCCTGGTCTCTTAGTTGTTTCTTATTTATTTCTAGGAAGAAGTGCTCCAGCACTATTTAGAAGAAATAGTTTTACGGGGAGAACTAAACGTATTCCTTCCTGGTATTTCCTTCCTCCTTCCAACCTGTTTTCGTGCTGTGGTTCAGAACTTAACAGCACTCGAGAGCGTCTAGCTGAATAGCAGCAGGCTTCTGCACCTCAAATCAAGTGCTCTTCAAAGCACCTTACTTCTCTGGGGATAAAAAACTTGAGGCAGGTTTTTCTGTCTGGCCTATTCATCAAGTATAGGCTACTGAATTGTTGACATTTCCAAACACTGAAGGGATTTTAAAGATCTTATTGCTCTAAAGAGACTTACTTGTATTAGGGAATAAAGAAGTAAAATGAAAAAATACTGACACATGAAAAGTACAAAACTAAATAACTGCTAGAAACATCTGAAAGCAAATAACTGCAATCTGTCACACAGTTGTTGTACAAAGCACATTTTCGATGTACGAATCTGCTCAAATGTTCCACCCTCCCTAAACTTACAGCAAAATAGTAGTATTCATTTTAGTCGCAATTACTCGTAAAAGCTTTACATTTAGTGCGATACCAATTTCTGTCATTCATATTTAACACATTTGTTTGAGTTGACGCTGAGTCCTGCTGGCTTATATACAGAGTAATGTAAAAAAGAATTAGTGAGACCTGTCTTTTAACCTTTACCAGCAACTTCTCATTCTATGCTTAAACTTCCTGTAATGTATTTGTTTGCCAAAGGGTGGTCAGCGAGACCACTTGATCACCAATGTGATTTTTATGTTGTTTGTGTAAACAATATTGAACCCTGAGTAAAAGTATGTCACAATGTGTTTTCATACCTAAACAGGTTGATCCAACTTCTTGGATATTAAATTACACTTCAATGACTTTTAAAATCTTAGACTATTTGGTAGTAATACTGTAAAAGGCTTTGTTCACAGGAGATTTAGGCTGTAGGCCTCATAAGCTGTGGGGGGGATTAGTGTTGAAAACAAGAGATATTAAAATATGAATTATACAATTTCTACGTCCTCAGCTGGGAGTTACAGGGATTGAACATACTTCCGATCTTTAGGGTAAGAAGGGAATGATAGCAGATTTTTTTTTTTCATTTCTGGCCTATTTTTTTGTTTTAATATGGAACATCTGACAGTTGAATTTGCCATTGCGTATCTGAAGTTTCTAGCTTGTGAAGGGCTGCAAACATAAACAAACGGGTTGTCTGTTTAGCAGCCTTGGCTTATAAATGCACAGAAATTCATAAACCAGCAGTACAGTTATCTATGTAAATAATACTTGCTTTTAGAACACAGATCAGTAGTGATAGTTTGCACTTACATAGCACTTTTCATCTCTCTAGCAGTGTTTTAAAGTGATTAAATAATTTGTGTTTCTCTACACATAATAATCCTGCCAGGCAGGATTACAAAATACCTGTAGCAAAGAAGAACTTGTCCATGCATGAAAAGCAAAATAAAATAAGATAAAAAGCTCCAGAAAATTAGTCTGCTTCAAAAACCTATTAAATTGTTCCTATCCCCGAAGCTTTACAAATGTGCTAATTGTTGTGTTCTGGTCATGTAATATGTTTCTGCACAAAGTTAAGATGATTTCCTGTTACTGGAGAACTCGGACTGTTTTGGGGGTAGGGAAATGGAGGGCTAAATAACAAAGTGCAATGAATCTTCCCTTTGGGCAGCACAGGCTTCACTTGCGAGTGCCCAGAAATGCTTCACAGATGTGCCAGGCTGCCTAGCAATGGAAATTTTCTAATTCTGGCTGACCTAAAAAAGTAAATAGACTACGGAGCATAAGGCTACTCCCAATATAAAACAAGAATAGTCCCCCAGCTAACATTTACATTTTACCCCACTACAAATTCCTCCTTCATAACCAGCAACTTGCCAAACCTATGAGACTGGTCTCTGGAAATGGAGACATTCATGGACATGTTGTATGTGTGTTTTACGCTGTGCAGTATAATGGGAAATCATGCAGTTCACTCTGTCTCAGCGCTTTCTAGAGCAATGAGCTGCATCCATTGGGGCAACCATGTAGGCAAACACATTGGCCATCGCACCCATACCAGGAGCTGACATGCGCTCACAAGCAAAGTGTGCATTTACCTCTGGAGTTACATATTACACTTGGGATTGTGCACACAACTTCTGAAACTGAAGTATTTTTACAGGAGGAGGAGGAAATAAGCACTGTCAGCATATACAACATCTAGAAAAATCGACTGAGGCAGCAGCGGAGCAGTCCACAGCTGGGTTATTGCCCAAGTTTCAGAACAGCTCCTGTTTTTGCCTTTTTTCTTACTTCACTAAAAAACTAAATTTCATAGCATCCATAGAGACTAAATGCTTAAAATCAGGTGGAAGCTAGAGCACGTGTATGATTTTAGCAGTAGGCGGGGTAGAGGCCCTCGGTTCAGAAGTCTGTCTGCATTTCTGTTACAAACCTTGCTTTTCTGAGTTGATAACTTGGGCATTGAAATCCTCTTTGTTACAGAAACTTGCCAGTGCGAGTTACCAGTCTTGGAGCATAACTTTTCTGTAAAGTGTTGAAATCTGTCTGTCTGGATGATTTGATGAACAGGCAGAGTACTTTTTAGTAGTTTATTTGTGCTCCTCAGATAAAAGGGTGTGGTTTAAAACCAAGTATCAGAGAGTTTTCTGAAATATAGCAAAATATTTAAACTGAGACAGAAACTTGATAGATTACAGTGGACTTTAACAGGTGTGCTTTGGATGAGAAATCAAATGTTCAGTTTCTTCTCCAACTTAGCTTAAATTTTAAAGGTTGGCAATAACATGGCAATATGTTGGACCTCCTAGAACAGACACGTCCATCTTTGAATGCTATTTCCATCTCGTCCTCACTTGCATCACTTTTGTTTGTACACACCGGCTTTTTTGGAAAGCTTGAGACACTTCTCAAGCTTTTCATTATAGAGACCCAAGTTCTGGTAGTGCAGAGCAGTCATTGCCAGCTACTCCGGAGCACTTCCAGTGAGCCATCTATAGCTTAGTAGAAAATCCATATTTTGTGGCATCTTGTAATGTCACTCAAAGAAAGAAGAGATTTAGTGGAGTCACTGACTCAACGAGAAGTTTCATATGGTTGCAAGACCAAATTCCTCTCCTTGAACTTTTACTGCACACGTTAAGAGTTCAGTTTAAGCTAGTCATCACAGGTCCATCTGTAATCAGCAGAGATAGGCAAACACTTGCAAGAGTGATTCATCCCATCCTAAGTAAATAACATAGCTTAGACCAAATGCCTACCTTGTAGACAGCTGCAATTAGGCTGAGCGGATCCATCAGGGAAGAGGAGCTGACGTTAATGTTAGTGTCCATCAGGACTATCCTGAAAGCCCTAAAATTCTTCAGACTGACGTCACCATTAAGGGTCCCACAATCCTCTTGCATGAGCTCGGGGATAAGAAATGCAGCAGAAAGAACAGATCTACATGAGCAGTGTTAGTCTGCTTGCTTTGGACATGCATGATGTCATTAGAGTTACAACTTAGGTTTTAAACGTAGGACATTATTTCTCTTCAGCTGCCAGATTCTGAATTCCCATCTCAACTGTACGACATCTAAAAAATCTGTCTCTTCTCACCCTCAGACGTTCCTTTCTCTTTGCTCCATCTTTTCTTTAGCTCTTTGTCACTTAATTTCTTCCCTTGTGCCTGTTCTCCTCCACTTGCCTTTGCATATAGGAGATTCAATTAAAAGAAGAAAAAACTTTGGCATTAACATAATGTTTACAAATCATGACATTTTTCATTCTGCATGTATATTTTATCTTTCACCTCTTCCCTTTAATCTACTTTATATATTCAGACTGTAAACTCTTCAGGACAGAGATGGTCTTTCAATATGTGCTTGATAAGTATGTATTATGGTAGTAAATGTTTAGTTTTGCACATAAGATTGCCATGTATTTCTCTGAATTTTGCATCAGATGAGCAGTCAAATAACTGTAGTCCCTGGATAGCTTATAAACCTCACTGATTCTTCCAGCCCCGCTTTGAATCATGGGAACCTTCCTCATTAAGTGGAGACTTGAGTTATAATATGAAGAGAGCCTGTTACTTGTAAGTGTGGTTTTGAGCACTCCATGTTGCCAAACAAACACTTGGCATTCTCAAGCATCAGACAATATAAATCTTTCTGATATTTTTATCTTTCCCTCCTATCCCTTCACATGCAGCAAATGAAGTCTTTAACATGTCTTGGAGTTTTTCTTTGGAATGAAAGACAACTCTGTTCAAACAATTGTCTGTCGTTTTATTTCCAGTTACTGAGACGTAGTGACTGTAGCTCATACATAAAAAAAAACACCAGTGTCTACTCACGTGTTAATGGACCTTCTTCGGCCATCCGAAATCCTCTGGGGATTCGTTTTACACAAACATATATAGAATTGAGTTTTATTGGTACAAATGATCTCTGAAAGATTTTCAGTTTGCTAGAGCCAGTGCTTAAATAAACCAAGTTTTAAATTCAGAAATGGGAATGCGGATTGTAAGTACTCTGCATAGTTTTCAAGTCAGAGAACAGAAAGAGTACCATGTGGCATATCTGAACAAATCAGCAGAGTTTGAAGTGAATTGGTTTGGATATTATCATACCACTTCTGTAAAGTAGATACACTGGGAAGCTGCATTGAAGAGACACAGTTGATTTCCATATTAAGATTCAGTATTTTGGAACATAAAATGGACTTTACAAAATCTATCACAAAAGGAAGCGGTTGTATTCATGGTTCTTAATTTTGCTAGGATTCTTTAAAGTCACTGTTTAAATAATCTTTGATGATATTGGAAACCTACAGCAGAAGATTACTGTGCTGAACATGAAGTGAAAGTGAGAATTACCCTAGTTCAATCATAAAATCTGTAAGTGATGGAAAGTAAGTTAGAGTTTTATCATTTTGATTCACTATTTAAAGTATTATTAACTATATATATTAAAAAAACTATTTTCATATTAGCAATGTGTCTTTAACAAGCAGACGGGGATCTGTAGGTACAAGTATATTGATCAGCTATTCTTAGTGCAAGCTTTCTCTCAACACCTGATCTTAACAATAATTTACTTTTATTACAGTCCGGATTATGCTTCAGCTTAAAAAAGAAGTAGGAAATGCATATGGTAGATGAGCTTATTGTAATGTGGAATTATGTAGTCATGAGTAGTTAAAAGCCATTCAAGGATAGCTGAAAAGTAAAAATTTTTAAATGTTTTTTTTAAACTTTAAAAAACTTTTTAAAGTCTTTTATCTTTACAATCAATTTAGAAAATATATCCATTGCTGTGACTTAAAAATGGAAAAGAAGCTTCTGTGAATATAACAGAAAACAATGAGAAACTGAGTTCATGTCCATTGTGCAGAAAAATAGTTACCAGATGGTTCGTTCCTTGAATTAGTTAAAATACTGAGAAAATTGTAATGCGAGCACAAATGTAAGAGAGTCTTAGTAAATGAGTTAAAGTTTGCTCAAGGCATAAATGCAGTTTTAGGAGTACAGTGTGGTGCTGTCCTCATTGTAAGTTGAATACGGATAGATTCTGAGACAGTAGTTGTAACTAAATTTTGGGGCTGCGCCTAACAGGAGCCCAGGTTTGTTGGCACGACTCTTCTACTCTTTGCAGTGAGAACCTGGAGTTTCTTCTGCGACAAAGTGCTTACTGTTGTGCCGTTCAGAAGGAAACTCACAGTAACTCAGAAGCTTTTTTGGTTTTTGTGGCGTTAGTAAATATCTCACATCTTTTCAAAGTGATATTGTAAGATTTGTATGTAAGCTGGTAGAGACCTATGTCAACATAAGTGATTATGTCACTGGTCTGTAGCCTGCATATCATATAAAATATAATTCCTTTCATCATAACGCACATTTCGGGTGTCTCTGAATTTGAGAACTTGGCAGAAAAAGAAGCCAAAAGTTATAGTTGCCTCTGTGTCAAATGCCTGAACAACCTCTTCTCTTGGGAAGAAATGTAAATTCATACCTGCACTGCTTCTGTATTACTACTAACCCCAAAGATAGTACTTTGTTTTGGCCAGAAAGACCTATTAGTTATTGTGCTTGTTGATGACTTGTTGAGAAAGCAGTAAACATGAGTGACTTTTAAACTGTGGCTCGGGGCCGAGCAGAGATCGGCGCGGCGTGTTGCCGTTGCGCTGAAGGGGTGCCCTTGTCCCCGGAGGGTCAGTACCGCTCTGCAGCCCAAGCGGGGAGAGTAGAGCAGGCCTGGGGACGGCCGCCAGGGCAGCCAGCAGCGCGGCGGGGGCTGCACGGCAGGTCCGCTGGCAAGGCCAGGTGTGCGGGTCCGGGTCAGGTCCAGGCCAGCAAGGTGCGTGGTCAGGCACTGGCAGAGCAGTAATACAGCTCAGAAAAGGGTAATGGCAAGGGCCAGAGCTTAAACGCAGCTCCTGAGCGATGCGGGGAGCCCCTGGCCGGCTCCCTGGCGCAGCGCTTGCTCCCACCGCGGTGCGGTTCGGGGCCGCCCCGCTGCCCTTGGGCACAGCTGACTGGAGCACGGGCAGCTCGGCCCCGGGGCGGAGGGGCAGCGCACTCAGTGCTCGGGGCCCGGCTGTTTGGGAACGTGTGCGTGGCCGCAAGGACTGAGAGACGGCGTCGGGACTCTCCCATCGCTTGGCCTCCCCTTGGCATCCCTCCGTTGGCTCCCTCTTTCCTTAAAAAGTTGCTTGTTTTCATTTCCAAAGGCCTCCATGCCCTTGCCTCCAGCCTGTCCGTGCTACCTCATTCATTATCAAGGAATCTGTTTCCAGGCAGGTGATGTTGACAGTCGCTTGATTTTCAGAGTAAGAAACTGTTCCTCACTCTAAAAGGAAGTTTTATAAAGCTGCATTACTAACCTCCTACGGATTGCTCTTAAAACCCTCCTTTTTCATGAAACCTACCAAAGTGCTTGTCTTCCCTGAGGTACTATGATGACAGAAGTAATTAATGATAAGTATAAATGAGGTGATAGAAAGAAAGGCTTGAAAGGGAAAACATAATACAAGGGATGAAGGAAAGCAGAGGAAGAAGCAAGAAATAACGGGAAATCAGGTAGCCTCCCTACCTCTGACTGTTGTTTATTAGCTCTTCTCTGGGCTTTATATGACAGCAGGAGTTCTGCTTCAAAGAGAAATAACCAGGATATAAAGCTCCTCAACTAGGAGTCTACATCTTTCATTTTCCCATCATTCCTAAAATTCTTCTTCCCCAGCCCCCCTTTCCCCAGGAGCCAGATCCCTGAGGCTTTGGGGACTTCAGCCTTCACAGAATCGTGGAAAATGGAGCTGGAAGGGCTCCCGAGAGGTCATTAACCCATCTCCCGCCCCGAGGCAGCGCTGCAGCCGCAGCGCACCAGTACGCGCTTCTCTTGGTCGGAGCGCCAAACAGGTAGAAGTGTAAAGATTCAAAAGAAGTCTACATTTTGAAAGTTTGGGTTCAGTCGTTAAAAGCTTCATGTAGCAGTTAACAGAATCACAAGGTTAAACCTTGAATATATTTCAAGTTAAGAAAGATTCGTGATTTTGTGTCACTCCTTATTACTTATTCCTTTGCTACAATAATCTACTTATAATAGCTACCAAAATACAATAATGGCTTTGGAGTAATATGAAGAAGAATTACACAGTTTTTATGTTATTGATAATATATTTATGGTATTGTTGCCAAACATTTATATAATTGTTAATGCTAAAAGCGCTGCCCAGAACATGTGACTTTTAATAGCTCACAATTAATTCTATCAAATGTCTCTGTTTCTGGAATGTCTCCAACCTCGATTATTTCTAACTATTTTAGCTAGTTTTTAAAAAAATCTGTATGTTACACAGACATATCTTTTTTCAAATTTGAAAAAATAATTTTACAAACTGATCGTTGTTTATACTCTGTAAGTGCAATGTTAGATTTTACTAGATACTTCGACAAAGAAATGCAGCTAAGTTCTTCAGAAGGATATGTATAATGTGTATGTATAATTGTATTGTAACCAGTTGCTAAAAATTATCTGCAATAACTAGCTTTTTATTTATTTTCACCCCCATTTATAGTCAGCTGAAGCCTGGGTACTGTTTGTATGCATTTTGTAACTGAGCTGTAATCAGCATTAGGGAAGGTTTTTAGGAAAACTGTGCTAGGAAATTTTCCTAGTACTTAAGGGAAAACTCTTACATTGGAAAGTCTGTTCGTTATAGTACAGCTGTAAAACAATTCCCTTGGTAAAATAAGTTACACTGGCAAAGCACTGACACAAAGCACTGGGGTTTTGCGGGTTAGAAAAAAAATTGCACCCCGACAGAAGGTGCTAACCCATGGGGACTTGCCAGACTAGCCGTGACGTGGATCTTGGCCTCCCACCCTCCGAGGCAGACCGATGGCATAACTGCACCAGCACCGGCTTTGGTCCTCAGTGCTGGGCTGGGACTTAGTGCTTGCTCCGTGGCCCTTCCGGCCTGTCATCTTACATATTCTTATCTTCCACTTCCACCTTTTTTTTCCGTTGAGAACAAATAAAGTAATTAGAAATTGACTTCAGGCAGAGGGAGGAGCAGAAACAAGGTATGTAATAAGTTTTGTCTGAACTGTTTTTCTTTTGTAATGAATGCCCTGGAGCCGAGGGATTAGTTATGTCCTTCATAGCTGTTCTTATGGTCCCAAAGCCTTCATGGCTTCCCCAAAACCAGGGAGCCGCGAGGCACCAGCCCTCTGCTCTGCTGGCTCCGGAGCACCTATCGTGTCCCTTGAGGAGCTGTGCGTATGTAATGACTAATAGCCGTGTTCGATTGCCAGTTATTTCCTCATGGAGTGCATGAAGCCTCGGCTATGATTCTGAAGATCCTCGGTTTAAACCTTTCTGACAGTCTGCATGAGTAAAAATAATGTCTGAGCATATCATCAAAACACACTGTGGTGGTGCAAATACACAATTACTTTTGCATAAAAGAAGTTTACTCCAGCGTTTCCTAGCTTTTATACTTTTCATGTTTCAATTTCTTTTGATAGAGGCTTTCAAAAATGAGCACTAGCAGGGTGATTAGAGGACCCTATTTTCACTTGCCTTTTTACTGTTGCCAAACTATGACCATTTTGCCTAAAACCAATGTTACACTGCCAGCTTGCTGTAGGCTACAGGAATTTTTGTATTTATCCACGCACTGGAATGTTTTAGCAAAAAGCTTGGATTATTTACAAGAACAAATGAGGGGAAAATATGTAGTTTTATATCTATCGAAGGAGTAGCATTTATGCCAGAGATGTGTTTTTGCTGTCCTGTGACAATCGGATCTGTTTGGCCTGTGTTGTTCAGATACACTCAGTGCTGCCTGTTCAACTTGACCTTTTTCCAGGAATTTAACTGCTCCGCAGACAGCGCATTCCCCAGGTGATGGCTGGGCAGTTCTTCCCTTGCGACCTTGCCGGAGCCTGAGACGAGGAGCCTGCTCCCCCTTGGCAGTCGGCTGCTCCCAGTCTCTACCTGAATAAAAGCAGCCTAGAGAAGGAGGGCTCGCGCCCTGTTTGCGTACGGAGGGGATCGTCCACGTTTGGAGGATCGTCACCTCTAACTCGCAAAGGGACGAGAGCAGGCAGGGGGTGGGGGGACGGGCACCTGACTGGGGGAAAAGAAATTGGAGGTGGGAAATGGGGAGGAGGGTGCTGGCTCGGCTCGCGCGAGAGGGAGCGAGGCGAGCCTCGGAAACAGCAGAGCAGCCTCTCCACCAGGAAACATTTTGTCCTAAGCTGGGACTGTATCTCTGTGGTCAGCAAATATCTGTGAAAACCTCTGACCATTCTGTAATGCTGGTGTTCAAAAAGGATCACAGGCTATTCGTGCTGTCAGCTACGGGGTTAGTTCAAGTGACTGCAACGTGCACATCGGTGCCAAAGATTTTAGGCCTGTTGGTTAACCTTGGATGTCTGCGTAATGCCATGTGATGAATGTCCAGTTTGTTTGTGTTTTAAAGCTTAGGAAATTTTAAATCCTGTCAAAAATATTAGTAGGTTTTATATTTGCCATCCTATTGATATTTTTAAGCTGAGCACGCAAAACTGCATTTTAAAATGCCTACTCAAGCTTTATTCAGACCTAGCATGTGTGTGAATTATGATTCAGATCTTAATGGCAGGATAATATACAGTTGTTTTCCTAGGACCCTAATCTTGTTTATTGTTCAGATTACATCTGATCTGAGGATAAATATGGCATGTGTAATGAAATATGCTTCCTAGAAAACTAGTAATTTTTTGCGATGTTGGAAAATCGGGATAGTAAAGAGGACAGGGATTGCAGGAGGGAGGGTCTCATAATTAAGATGATTGAGTGGTATCTTGGAAAGTATGATGTGTGTCTGCCTATATTGCTGAGCTTCCCGTGATCAGGTCACTTCCAGTCAGAATTTTTATTAATGTCCTCTTATTTTGTGTCTCACTTTCTGAGTGTCTGACTCGAGAAATACTGAGCCCTCACAGCTGCAAATGAAATTAGTGTTTGATCATGCAAAATGCTGTATAACACTAAACATTCCGGAGAAGCAAGTTCTAAATGATTCATATTGTGTTTCTGAAATTGGTAGATACCTCTCACCTTGTTTTTTGCCATCCTCCATTCTTTATCTATAAAATGGAGATAAATTTTCTGCCTTATCTCACAAGAATATTAGGAAAATAACACAACTCTGAGAAGCTCTGAGAAGCATTCAGGTGACATAGACTGACATGGACCGTTGAAAAGCCATTCTGTCTTCAGAACAAGATTTGAATACTGTCCAATAAATATGTCAGAAAAGTTCGGAGTAAGTGAGCAATGTCAAGAAAACAAAATATTGAATAGCCATCACTGAATGAGCGCTGGACATCCTCATCACTGAATAAGAATGGGGTGTAAAAAGAGTACGGGTGTGTGTGCAACTAAACACTGTTATCATAGCAAATACATTTGTAAAAGCTTAATTCAGTCCCAACATCCGATCTGAGGATTGTTAATTTTGACTTTTCCCATCTCAGGCTTTTCAAATTTATAAATGTCCTGCAAGCTTTACTTTTTGTTTAGAATATCTATAGAGAGAGAGCACAGCACTGACTAAGAGGCTGTATATATGTCAAAGATTTTTTTCCTTTTTAACCACCAGTTTAAATCCAGGCCAATGTAACAGCATTTACAGTCATTCCCTGTTTATGATATTAGTTAACCCCTATGCAAGAGGAATTTTCCGAGTCTCAGTTTTGTTTGCTTTTCATCACCTTGCTCTGAATCCATTTGGCAGACTTAGCAAAAAGGTCAATAATTGCACAATCAAGGAAACTGTACTACGTTTCCCCTAAAGGAAGTCTTCTCCCTCACTCCTCAGTGAGGCTAGAGACGTACCAACAGGGAGTCGAGAAGGTTGTATTATTTCACTTGTCTCTGTGCCTCCCCCCTACCAGATACCCTCTACCCTGTTTGCAGATTACTGTACATTTTTTTGGAAAGAAAATGTGACTGAAAGATCTGCAAGGTGCTACCTACCACGCAGTTTTTGGAAAGAATCTGATTAACCCTGGCTTCTCCTCAGACCTTCCTTTTCCGTATCTATGCCTCGTCTCATAAGATCTAAATTGTACGTTGACTCCTCAGTCAAGTTTCTTTTTCAGCAGGCAAACATAAGAGACACATAGCATAGTTTAAGCTTTGCTGATGTAAAAAATGGGACATCATGGACCACGGTCAAAGCCCACAGCCATACTTAACCTTCTTAGGTCAAGTATAATAGGAAGAATTGCAGGTGAACGATACCATACCAGAACACTAGTTTCAACGTGGTGAAATGCAAAAGCCACATACCATTGCTAATGCTATGTACAGGGTCCTTTTTTTGACTACATAAATTGCTAGATTTCTCTGCGTGTTTCATGGGCAATGTACTACAAATAAATATAGAGCATTTGTTCTGTTTCAACAATAAGGTATTTCATCTCACCTGGGGACTGAACTTTCCTGCTCTCCGTGTATTACTTTTATGCATTTTCTTCCCTCACAGACAACAAACAACCCAACACACGTTCTTTCCTTGTGCTGCGTACAGCCGGTAGTGGGCTGTAGCAGGCAGTTTGGGCTGCCTCTCACATTACACCTACCTGCACAGTCTCAAAGCCAGCAATGAACTGAACATTCAGCACATTGTAAATATATACATTTGTTAGGCTTTTTTATTGAATCCTTATCTCTATGAAGAAAGGAGCCTAAAAAAGTGGTAAGGTATTGAATTAAGGGAAGCTGTGTGTGTCACATATTGTGACATAAGGAAAAACCGAGCAGAAGTAGAGAATAAGGATGTTCCACACAGCCTCCTAATACAGTTTTGCAGCTATTACTGTTGCCTTCAGAGGTGTGTACATTTTAAAAGAATAGCCACACAGCTTAGCCTTTGCCTACTAAGTTTTTCAGTACCACTTGTTTCATGATACTGGGTTCATAAGCGATAGCCCTGTGTGTGTATGTTGTTCAGCTGTGTCTTCTGCCTGGCTTTCCGTACCTCACTATGGCCAAAACTGAGTCAGTAATTAACAAAGGAAAAAGTTTCAATTTTACTTTAATTTCCACCATACTTTACCAAAGCTAAATCATAATGTCATGTCTTTTACATACCTCTAGTGTCAAAGAACCCTTAGAGGGAGAGTGAAAATCTTTTTATTTATCCTGATTGAAAAATAAGGTTTATTATGCAAGGACTGTGTGCTTGTGGACAACCGTGTAGCCTGTGTCTCAGTTTCCTCATCTGTAAAATGGATGTAATGTTTCTACAACTCACCAGGGACTGCAAGGTTTAATTAGCATATATGATTGCGTTAGACAAATGCTACTACTGTCACTGCTCATTTTTATTAAAAGCTGTCAGTAGAGTATGAAGACGAAAGACTTGGAGAGTAATGCTACAACCAGGGTGATCCCTCTGTACCTTCTGTCTGTGGTATCATTTATTTCCAAACTACACCACAAAGTAGGTGTAAACATTTGAGGAAAAAGTATCCTTGTATTGTAATGACATAGAAGTCAAAGGGTTTGATGTAGCTGTTGATAGATGTACATCTATCAACAGCTACATCAAACCCTTGGATTTCTATGCAAAACACTTGCTTTTAAAGGAAACATGCCTATAGATACAATTAAATACCTTGAGTAAATTTGGATTTTATTCAGAAAATTTTCGTGAGGAAAATCTATTCCTATGTACAGAATCCAGTATTCAAGCGCACTAGGCAAAAACACACAACTATTTCCATGTCAGCCTAAAAGAACGTATAGCAAGTGTCTTGCTGTGTCTGTGCGAGTAAACCTGAACAGTGGGGAAAGAGAGCGTTTAGAAGTATGCTATGGAAAGTATATTTTACTGCAATTATTCTTTTTTTTTTTCCTCTCTCTGTTTCTCTCTCTTTCTTCTTCTCGGTCTCCCTCTCTCTCTCTCTCTCTCTCGCTCGCTCGCTCCTGAAAACCTCCTGCCACAGCGACTGCATTTGCCTCCAGACTTGTCAGACACAGTGAGCCGCTCAAGCAAACAGGATCTGGCAGAATCCGCCAAACTGCTGAGCTCAGGATGTGGTGCGATGGCCATCGGCAAGAAGCACCTGGACTTCTAGTGATTTCTACTTAGCAGTTTCCCTCAGATTTATATGACACTCTAATTATGAGTGTTAATGACTTATATAAATATTTTTCTTAATGATTTGACCCAGCAGTCTTTAAAAATGCACATTATCGTATGGTGCCTCTTTTTCCTGTTCTGATTTCTTTGTACTAATTTTTGGCTTGTTTGGGTTTTGCTTTTTGTTAACGCTTCTGTTACACTGGGTCCTGCCATTATTCTGCTCTATTGGAATTGTACAGTATTTTGTTCCTTTCCTTAAAATATGAACATTACTTTTGTTTTTTCAGTTCTAGGTGTTTTGTACAATAAAACTGAAGGGCTATTTTTCCCAACAGAATTTTTGTATGCATATATTTAATGTTTTGTATGACTAGTAAGTTAAGTTGGACTGTTTATTGAAATAAATGAATGAAACTAGGGAATTCATTGTCACATGTTATTCCAAAAGCAAACTGCACAATTACTGTTTTTAAAAGCATTCATTTTTATATTTGAAATACCATTATTAAATTTCAGAAAGTATTTGCCTTGATTTATAAAATATACAATGACAATTTAAAGTTGTTTAAGATATTTTTATTCTAATATGCTAGTAATTAAGAAAGGTTGGGTTTTGGTCAGAATGTATGACAGGTAATTACTTTGCTCTCTGGGTTAATTCATTTATTAAAACGCAGTTGAATGGAATTTACCAAACATAGAAAAAAGAACTGATTTCTTTATGTAGTTCAAAACAGTAATCCTAAACAATTGAAATCAGCACTATGAAATTATGTCAACAGACATAATTCAAGATTGAAATTCAAACCGACAGCTACACTCATGCTAGAAAACCAGAAGAGCGCACTGGAGCTTGGGGAAGAGCATCACAGCATGCTGGTCTAAAACAGGGCAGAAAATAAAACTAATTCAGGTCTCTGTACCATCGTATATGGTATTTGTGAACTTACAACTATTTTGTACGTATCTGTGCATATATCTCATCAAATAAAAGCTGTTAAATATTTTTTAAACATGGATCAGATGCTTGGCAATGCTGACCTGTAAATCAAAGTGTTTTGTATTATTTCTTCTGTGGCTGACTTCCATTTTGAAAGGTAATCTAGGCGTCTCTACAGAACTGGTAAGGCATCCAAGTGTAAGATTGCATTATGGTTTCAAAATTCAGTCTTTATAATAGTATATTACATGGCTGGAATGAAAGTGACTCTTCAAAGAACTTGTTAATATGATGCAATAACGTTAACTTCTTTTGATGGGTTTGAAACCAAGAGTTGGTTAAGTGGTTTGCTTTTTTTATGCAATCCAGGTTCTACTTTATTTTTTCTTGACAACACTGTGTAAAACAAAGACATAGCTTTTAAAACTGTCTAACTAATATGATGAATGTCAATCACTTAAAAAACTCCACTGTAGCATAAACACACACTGTATACAGCTTTTATTCTGAATTAGAATAATTGAATCAATGACAGTGATTTGCCAGGATGTCAAATCTATCCATCATATCCTGTCACTACCAGTTTATTTTTTGTGATCAAAATCAAAAAGACTACTATTTTGTCATCAGCTATTTCATTAGTAGTAACAATCAGGTTTTCTCTTCTGTATTTTTTAGATATGCCTGTTATACTTTTTTATTTCTAAAGACACAAATCCTTTTTAAATCTTTTCAAAATAAAGTTTCAGAACTGAACTGTCAGTTTAATAAAGCAAAAAGACATCTACTTTTCTATGCCAATATATTTAAAATATTATCATTGATGTCTCAAACATTTTTTCTCTTTTTGTATTATGTGTAACATTGAATGGAAGTTCTCATTAGATACTTAACAGTGCCTTTTGAAAGCATGAAATGATTTAAATATGTAGGATAAAGTGATTTTTAACAAAGGTGAAGTTTTATATATTTCAGATTTTTTTTTAATATAAATAACACAAAACACAGTATTTCTTTGTGAAATATGATGTCGAAGGGCATATAAATTGCTGCCAACATATTTAAATAGGTCATTGACTTCTTAACATGCAGGAGGGAAAATATCATGAAAGTCACAGTCAATTTCCAGTTAACATATTAGCTGAAAATTGTTAGCAAGTAGCATGAGCATTGCACATGTGTGTGTAATTCCTGTGCATTTATAAGACTTCCGTTTCAAAAACTTCAGTAGGTTAATATTCAGGCTAACAAACATACTGAATAATAAAGAGAACTCCTACTGCAAATCTCGATTAATCTTTTTCTGAATCACTAAACATGCTTTGTAAAATAAGTTTTACAGTATAAAGATGTACAGTGTCATTTACCTAAGGCAAAAACATGTAGCAAAATTTCTGTTCTTCCAAAATTTTGTATCAGTTACAACAGCATATGACAGTGACTTGGCTTATCTAGCAGACTGATATGTGAAATAATGCTGTGTATGTGCTACTTGATAGTATGTAAGCCGAAGATCTCGTTTCTTACACCAGAAGACGCCGTCCCTCGTTTTGACTTGGGAAGCAGGAGGAATGTTTAGATGGTGATTTTCTGTGAATTTCCCCCAGAACCACTCTATGGCTGTCAAAGTCTGTATACAAAAACCCCTTTGGTTTCTTCTTCTCTTGATTTGAAGACAAATGCTCTGAGGGGGTGCGTCTCAGGTGATGGGCGGAAGGGCGCAGCCTCTCTCGACAGGCCGACGGGCCCATGTAATGTGTTACCAGCTGCATTTTGCAGCTTCAGAGCCCCCTGGTTGACTTGGGTGGAGAATTTGCACAAGATTGAGTGCAACCCTGACTTGTGCTCAGAGGGCTCTTTTTGCTCCAGAGCAGGCGTTACTGATTGCAGTGCAAGGTCTTTTTGTTTGTTGCAGTTTTTAAGCAGAACTTCCTACTTTTTAACAGGCTACAAACTGAAACCACCTAACTCAGCAAGGAAACAATAGCTTCGTTCCAGTGAAGACATTCCCAATTCAGAGTTAGAACCTGATCTTTACATAATTGTGACACACAGTCAAGAAAGCAGTAATGAAATTTAAAACGTTGTGCCTTTAATATGTCAAACAAGAATTCTTTATATAATTTCTGTTGTGCTGAGGTTTTCAAAATATAAGTATTTGGAACATGAGAAGAATATTATGATAGATTAAGTCTTTTTCTATGTTTGTAAAGAAATTTGAAAAGCAATTTCAAGGATGCAGCTGAATTCAATTTTCTGTAACAGTAGCTGCAAGCATCTGAAAATGGCCACTGAACTACTTCAAATTTGATACATATGGTAGTATGCCACTGATTTCATCTTTGAATTTAATGCGGAATAGCAGTGTTGTTCCAAACACAGCTTTTGGAAAAGTGCAAAGTAACTGGCAAAAATCCTGTACCGTGCCAGTTTTGGAAAGTGGTCTGTTAATCAAGGATATCTGAAACCACAAGGTTGTAATACATGTATATGTACATTTGAAGTGTATATATATATTACATACATTATATGCAGACTTTAAGCCAATGTTTATCCAGAATCACGTATTAGAAGTTTAATAAAATATTCTTCTTTTTCCTGTGTTGGAGAAACACCACTCATATCTACAGAGCACAATAAAAACAGGAAAAAAAGTGGGTTTTATCCCTTTAAAAGTTGGTGGAAGCAAATACTAGCCCCACGTGACTTCTGCTGGGGTTTATATTTTCTGATGTGGGCTATTAGAGTGCAGGACCTATATTTTTCTTTTTTTTTTTTTAATCATACTGAGTACATGGTTGATGCTTATTCAATAATAAAATGTATCTGTGTAGAAAAAGAATGAACATGAATCCTCTTCATCTTAAGAGGAAAAAAAACAACTTCGATGCAAAAGAAACCTCCCACCAAAAAACAGATCTACCACTATTTAATCTAATTTAAATAAATGTTAGTCTCAGAGTTTTCAAGGGAATGGTTCATTAATACTGTGGATACCTAGATCTATATTTCAGTGTCTGAAGAGACAGACAGATTTTCAGAAGCATTGAGCATACAGCATCCTGGGCCATCTGCTGAAAACTTAGCTGCTTATTTAAGCTCCTCTTTTAAACAATTTTGAAAGTTACTATGCACATTAAACCAATTTGCAGACCTTTTATTTATATCAAAATATAGACATCTTTTGTACATTTTCCTTTTTTTTTTTTTTTTTTTTTGCAAATGTATTTTCTGGTCCTTTAGAGCTTAATCTAGGAAAATCTTCCAGAAAAGTCAGTGAGCATTTAGACCAAGAACAAGCTGATGGGATTAGGTCCAGGGGGCCTTTCTAAAAATTTTACCAAACCTGGAGAATTTGTAGCTGCATATTCCTCTGTATTTTTATGTCTTCTAGCATTGAAGGTAAATGTTCAATTCAAAACATAATGAGAATCAAAGGAAAATTCTTCACTCTATATAATCTGGCAGAGTTTGAGCCTGACTATTCATGCCCTCACAATGCTATCAGCACTTAAACCGTCAGAGGTATTCCCGTAAGTCTTGAAACAGGAGAATTTTGATGTACTTTCATCTACCTTTTGTGGGGGAGGAGGGGTCAGACTGGAGCAAACCACACTCAGTATATCTGAAAGCTCTTCCTTGCTGAAATCTCGCTGGATTAGACTTACAGCAAAAGAGAAGTGAGGTCTGTTTTGGTTTTGGATACAAAATCGAGCTGTTTTCAGTGCCAATATTCAGGGAAAGCAATGACCGTGTGGAGAAAAGGCTGCAAATTTATTTTAAATATATTGCTTGAGTGAGACTTTTCTGCAGTTCTTCATATGCATTTGTTTATATAATCGAAGCATCTCAGAGTCATTACTTGTAGCCCGGGACTGGCTTGTGCTAGGCAGCACTCGTCCTGGAGCTTGTACCCATGCAAATCACATTTGCCTTCCTGCCCAATTTTAAATCGATGGGACAGATGTAATTCTAGCAGGAGCTGATGTGAGTGCTGGGCCCCATTGCTTCCAATTAGTAGTCGTGACTGGAAACTGCAGCTCCACCACTTGGTTGCTGACCAGTGAAAGGTGCACGGGTCAGCTCCCTCCCTGGACGGCTTCCACATCTGTAGGGAACCAGCAGATGAGCTGGTCAGCCAACAACAGCTGTACATCTGTTATCCATCATGTATAACCAAATCCCTGCCACCAAATGGCCTTGCACTTGGAAAAGCTAAACTAATGCATAAAGCTGAACTCAGTCAAGACCAAATTGAGAGTGATAGGCAGAGGAAAGCACTTGAAAGGCTTCTCAAGCACAATGTGATTTCCATTCATAGCGCTTCCTAGCCTAAGTCTAGGATGGCTCACCAATTTCGGAAAACCACTTGAATGAAAAGGAGCTTTACGATAAACTCTTGGAGCACAGAGGAGTAACAAGTCCATCTGTGTGGGAGACTGCGCTCAGGAGTCATCTGAAAACCTGAGTTCTTCCCAATGAGCAAAGGGTCATAAATACGGCGTTTCAAATGTGCACCATAAATACATCACATTCAAGCAAGCAAATAAAACTTTAACCACAACAAAACACTGGGAAAGAGGATGCAAGAACAAGCAGTATGGTAGTTAGTCACAGTTACCTAATGTGTGGCAGAGGCGCTTGGACGGCACAGCACATAAGCACAGTACAAGAACGTATGCGATGGACTAGACTATGGATCTGAACGGATATGGAATAGATGGAGCAGTTTTACAGTCCTGGCCCAAACAAAGCTCTATGAATTTTTAAATTTGTCCCTGCCCAAGCAAGTGTAAGTCAACAACAGTTCATGCGGACTGACTGAATCATAAATCAGAAAATTATCAGACCCAGTAGAAGCTTAGTTTAAGTAAGAATTGCAGGGCTCATGCATAGTTTGTAAAGGAACACTATTGACTTTTAAATATGGAGAAATCAAACGATACATTTTGCTTCTTTAAAAGCAAAATGTTACAGAATTTGAATTACTGAATTTTTATTTAATCCAATCTGACAGAGGGGAGTTTTAAAAACCTTTCCTTGCAGTGCTTAAGAACCAACACTGCAGACTGTAGAACCTGAGTGTGAAGCCAGCTTTGCAGAGAGAAATGTAAAGAGTTAAAAACATAAACAGTTACGAAGAAAAAATATAATTTTTCTTCACTTGTGGTAAACTAACACATTAACGATAACAACCTAAAGAAGTTTATCCACTGCATGTGATTCCGTATAGATGATAACCTTTCTGGTGCCCTATATGTAATTTCTGTGGAATAGCTGTTCATAAACTTCTCAAAAGCTGTTGGCGTAGGCCTGATGTGGAAGAGGTTATCTGTGAATCTGCAAGCTCCTCTGGTGCAGCTGGAAAAGCTCGTATGTCCCAAGAGAGGAAAAAACTGCAATTCATGACCCGTACAGATTTTAGCTGCTCGAGAGTGTACGTGAGGTCTGGCAGGTGCCTGGAGGCAACTGCAGCCTCTGCTGGAGGATTTCTCGCAGCTTTCAGCTCCTGCCAGGCATGAGACGGTAGCGAGAGTCCTTGTGGGTACCCACAAAAACCTCCACTCACCATTTCACCCCACTGCAATTTGGCACAGGCACAGATCAGCCTCCCCACACCTGAGAAACCATAAACTCGACCATCCCAGCAAAAACAATATTGTAATCTTCTGTGTGCACGCTGTACCTCCATCACACAAGCCACAGATGTACATCTTTACCTTCACCCCCCCCGCTTCAAAATTATGATCATCTCACTAGGCCATCATGGTGCAATATTACCCAGAGGGAAAAAGGGACTAATATGAAAGGCCCCTCAAGGTCTTACTGTGTTGAGTTAAAATATAGTCATTGGTGGTTCTTAATGAAACTTCAGGGAAAGCAAGGTTCTTGGGGACTTTCCTTTAAAAGGCCAGCTTTTAAAGAGACAACAAGGATCCCGGCAACTGGCCTTCTCATGACAAATTTGTTGTACATATAAAAAGACTGATCAAAGGGTGTCATTTCTTTGCGGTTTCATTTCTGCAGCCTCTCTGAAAACACCTTCATCTTTCAGGAGATTGCTATTGAAAACCACTGTCGGACAGTGAACTACACAAAGGCGCTGTGCTCTGACCGAGGACAGGGTGTGGGTTGGGGTGGGGGGGCAGTTCAGCTCTTTACTACCATGCAATGGTATTTCCATTCCTCCGCTATTTTCCAACTCTGCTATTTTCTTTAAGAACGACTAAACAGGTAACATATGTGAGAGACTTACCTAGCATCATTCCCTAACAGTAATCTAAAGTGAGCTTTATAAGTGAGCTCCATGCTTTCTTTTCCACCAAGAGAGGAGGCCCGTTTCCTCCACCACCACCACGCAGGCCAGGGCAGGGGCTCCAGTGGTCAGTGCACACTTCAGCCATGGATGCGCTCTCGGGGCTGCCTTCTCTCAGCAAGAAGAAACACACATACTCGTCATCTGAACAAGACCTAACATCAGTTAGTCTCTACTCTTAATTCTGTAAATCATATGCCTGTTTTTACTGGAGGGAGGATTTGCATATGGGTACATTTGCAGGTGACAGTCACAGTTTTGACTGGAAACAGGACTGCAGGAGCTCAGTAAGCAAGCAGGTATCTTGTCAAAGAAGAATTATATAGAAGGAAGATGCTATGCCGTTCCGTGTGGCTCCCGAGCAACACGCTTCCCAGTTCACCACTGTCCTGAGAAGCCACTATTATGAAACTACTCCAAGTTGCCAAGAGCATATAAACTTTCCTATCTTGGTTTCTAAGGCAAACAAAAAGCACTTTTCATTTTTAAGAAATGCCCATGTGAAAGGAGGGCCATGAGAGTCCTTGTACCCTTAGCACTGGCAAGAACCATGGAGCAGAAGAGACTTAATAAGCTGCACGTGGATCTGTGCTCAACTCCTGCTGAAGCTAAGGACAAGAGCAAAGGGAAATGAACTGGAGGGGGAAAAAAAAAAGAGAGACATTCTCAGTTTTACTACTAGTGTTTATACCATTGAAACAGAGGTGAAAAAAATAAAAAGCTTAGACTAACTCTAAGCCTACACATAATACCCAGAGAACGTGAGATAATGTTTTAGTCAGTAATATCAGCAAATCAATCAACACAAAAATACCAAAAACCTGTGAAGTGGATGAAAAACAAGAGAAGTGAAGGAAACAGAGCCAGCAGCGTATGAAGGCCCTGGGGAGGGGAGGTGTGTCACCAGTCCCGGGTTGTTCCTTGCATCTCTGTATTCTTGCCCCAAAAGATAAATTCACTGTTTGGCTGCCTAGGCTGAAGCAACCTATAGGGGCATTTTGCTCACTTTGTAAATAAAGACGTAGCTAAATAGGAGCAGTGAAATCCCCTCTCTGCTATTCCCAAGGCTTTACACTCTGGGTAAGAAAGCGGCTCTTCCTGTCTCATTAAGCAGGGCGCACGCTGGCTTCTGCTTCCCTTTTAGAAACAATTAAAACTGGTATCTGGACAGCGCAAGGTAATCCCGGCACGCGTGTCACCGCAAGCATGCCTGCTTCACCAGCGGCGTGGATGGCTCATCAGCTGTCTGCTCCGCACAGTAACTGTTAGGTTAGCAGCCTTTTCACTTGTAAATGTAAATATTGTATCTAGAACACAATATTTGAAATACCAAATACAGTGTTATTAAGACAGCACTCACACATCAATTCTTGTGTGACTATAATTTGTGAAATGCCTCAAGAGAGGCTTATAAATAAAGTATAAGGCGTTATTATGAAAAACCGTTTTAACCCAATGCACAGAAATGTCTTGTTGCTATTGAAATCAACAGCAAAACTCCCACTGATTTCAGTGGCAAAGGGAGGAGACCCTTGGAAATACGCATGCTGCACAGAGCGCTACGTGCTAGCGGATTGCAAGCTTTGTAAGTAACGCAGCTCTGAAAGAACAAAATGAAAGACAATGGGTATTAGACGCTGTTCAGAGCATGCCGAAGATATTAATTTTCTGCTTATGCTCCTGCAATATATCGGTGCCTGACCGGGCAGCCCGTAGCCCCGCGCACACGCCTGGGTGCAACTCCCTCGGCCTCGCGGCCCTTGGGCGCCGGTGCAGCGCTCGTGGGAGCCGAGTGGTGCCGGTTCTCGCGCGCGGTCTCTCCCCGACCGCAGGAAGAGGCTGGTGCCAGGGCCACGCCGCAGCGGCCGGGCACCGCGCCGCGCTCCCGCCAGCCCCCGCAGCCTCCCCGCACGCCCCGGCGGCTCTCACGCGCGAGCACCGCTCTGGGGCCCAAACGCCCTGACTTGTCCCCAGCGTGCAGCCAGCCAGGGATTTTCCCGGCCGCCCTCCTTCCACAGGGCGCAGTAACAAGCCAGTGAGCCAGAAACGTCTCCTCCCTGCCACCGCGCGCTAACATGTCACAGAACTGAGCTCCGCGCTCGTTCACACCCGCGACCGCGCCGCGCTTCCTCCGCTCGCGGAGCTGTGAAAGGCTGTATATGTACAACGCAATGTGCCCAGTCCCTGCTTTCCCTAAGAAAAGCTCGGGAGAGCACAGCCGGCGTGCAGCCGTGGGTTAGCAGCAACGCGACCGCGGGGCCTGGCACGGGGCAGCCAGGCCAGCCGGCGAGCGGCAGAGACGGGAGTGCGGGAAAGCCGTCTCTGCGCTTATATCGGGGCCCGCAGGAACAGCAACTGTTTCACAAAAGCTCTCGGGGAGGCAGGCGCCGAAAGCTCGTTTCCATTCTTGGTTAAGCAGAAGTTGGCATTTAGATAACCAACTACATTAGTAGATATAAATACGCTAAGTGGCTATATAAATGCTGGGTTTGTACCTATAATTAATTGTCCCCAGAACCAATTTAGCTATGCAAGGAGGGACCTGCCTATTGTGGTGTTTAATGTGATCTAGCCATATCTTATAAATATATAACGTGTGTGTGCATGTCTGATAAAAATATATATAAATTAAAAAAAAAATCTCCCTTTGTAGTTAATATTTTCAGATTGATGGCTTCCAGGTAATTAAAACTATTTAATGGTGCTCTAATGAATACTTATAACAGACCGATATCAATTAAAAAGAAAGATCTTAATCTAATTTTTTGCACGGTTTTGCTTGCTTCAGGCTCTTTATTTTGTTAGCTATCACATTATGCTGTGAGTGAAGCTGCTCTTTGCCCCTGAAGGACCTTGCGTTTACGTGTGTTTAATCTTGTCAGCGGCGCGCGCTTACCTCAGCACCACCGCCTCTGCTACTCTAAGGTCACAAGGCAGCGTTATCTGCAGTTACAAATATGCCAGACTGAGCAGAAAGCAAAACATAAGCAGCCTAGATAACATCTCTGCTTTACAAAGGCTGTTTGTGATGCCTCTGCTTTGACTCAAAACTCCCTGCGCATCGGCTTTTTAGTCACGAGAGCCGTTTTTCAGGGCGGCGCGGCGAGCAGGGGCTGCGCGACAATAAGCCGGCTGCCCGGCTAGGGGCATGTTTGGCTTTGGCTGCCAGTGACTAAAGGCCTTGTGCTTTCAGTAGCCGGCCGGCCGCCGTTCGCATTGTTGCTGCCTGTTGATTTGTCTTCTCTCATTATTCCTTGACATGCGGCTCCCCACCCACGCCCAGGCTAACAACCCTCGCACAAAGCGCACCGGGGTATTAACCAGGTTACAAGTTCAATGGAAAATTACACTAAGTTGGGGCTGTGTGGCAATAGAGCGGGATGGCGTTCGCTCTCCCAAAGAGCTTGTTAACAACGCAGCCGGTCTGCTTTTTTGACACCCTAACAAAACCAATTTTTTTAAGGAAGGAGCGTGTACTTGTGCGCATACGTGTCTGTACGTACTTTACGTCTACACGCCACGGATAGAGACGCCCGCGCGCCTTGCCCCTCCACGTGTACAGTCCCGCTGCCTGGCACAATTCAAACTCCCCACTGGAAACGCTGCTCGATTCGGGAGTTCACGCAGAACGTCCCCCGAAAACCGGCCCAACCAAACAGCCGCCTCCTGCCTCAAACCGCAGTTAGGTGAGGGAACCGCTCTTCTTTTTGTTCGCCCAAATTACAGGCTGACGGAAGCGCTACGAGTCTGTAAAAATGTTCTTTGAGAACCCTCCTTATTGAAAACTGAAAATAATTTCAAAATAAAGCTTGGTAAGATTAACCTAATACAGTAACAAAAGTTGCAACACCACACTATAAGGTTAAAAAGAAAATAGTATAATAAAGGAAATACAAAGGCTTTGGCATGGTTTTTACAATCAACAATGGTTAATTTTGATATGTAGTTGTGAACAACTTCAAAACACTTAAGTTTTTAAAACTCTTGCAAGCACTTTTAATTGATTAGGAATGAATTCTAGATGCACAGAAATGATTGGACTGTGAACAGTAGTACAACTATATCTAAGAACAATTAACTTTTGCCGACCAAAAAAGAAACGTATGATGCATGAAAATGTGTATAAAACATCTATAGAATATTCTTGTCAAATATAAATGAAATTAACTTTATTATAGAAATCATTCTGGGAGATTTCTAGGGAAGACAAATACTTACATTTCGACATAAAACAAATTGGATAATATCGAAGACACAATCTACCTTTTATCTATCAAACTCTTTTCTTCGTCGAAGTTCTCTCTTAACCCTTGTTTGCACATAGCTTCATCCGTTAACAACCTTTGGAAATACCAACAGATATTTTTCTTACATAAATCTAGTGCGTATTGTTCCAGGTTTAGATTATATGCAATGGAATGATACAAACTTGGAACATCAATCCATAATCTATGAACAGATTGGTAGAAGTATTCGATATATCTTGATAAAACTCTTAAATTCGTGGCAAAGCTTGTTGATCATGGCTTCTTTTTTTTTCTTTCTTTTTTTTTTTAAACAACTTCATGACCAACACAGATCAAACATCCATCCAGTCTACATTGTTCTTTTTTTTCATTATAACATACAAATGCCCATTTACAAATAATACACCAAAATGAATAAAAGTTTGGATACCAAAATGAAGATTTGTTCCAACTGATATAACGCCTTCAGTGTACAAAGGTCCATGTTAAAGTCTTTTTCCATGTGTTACAGCATAGGGCACAGTTGCAGTACAGAAGTACTCTGAGAGCCATTCTTCCTTTATAAAATACTGCTGAACATCCAACTGTTGTCCATATAGTCATTTACGGAATTAACACATGTTTTACTGTAATCTTGGCCAGTATTGAGACATATCAGGTTCACTGCCAGGAACTTGAACTGGAACTGACACTCCAGGGGAAATGAGACCTGAAAATTGAGTGGGAAAATGGATATTTTAGTTTTTCTATACATAGCACAATTTGTGCTTTGCACTTTCACAGATTTGTGCTTGTATTCTGGTAAGTATTCAATCTCGTCATCTACTAGCTTGCAGAATTCGGGGGGAGGGGAGCGTATTTTAAAAATCTATGCACATCTAACTGATTTGTTGTTATAAATAAACTGTCGTGCGTTGAGATAAATGGCAGAGCTTCAGCTCATTTGTATCAGTTGGGAATGCAGCCCAAAATATACCAGACATTTCTATTTTTTCTTAAATGTGTTCAGCCCTGTTTACATTCACACTTGCCCTTTTTCACCCTATTTTGCCTTATTAAGCATAGATTAAAATTTCTACAGGTCATCTGCCTTTTAGATAACTTCAGATCTTTGACAAAAAATAGCCTCTTGAGGTAGACACTGTAAACACATGTTCAGTCCTGCACTTTCACATACGCTTAACTTCATGGGTGTGAGTAACTCCGCTGAAATTTAACATTCAAATAACCACTAAGCCTTAGCAGTGGCAAAATTTAATTATACACTTAAGATTTTGCAGGATTGGGGCCTCACTGAGAAGCTTTTCACTGTACCAGTATGAGACTATTATCTCCATTAAGCAGAAGTCTTCCGACTATCCCTTCAGTGGCAGCTTAAAAAAACAGACTTTCTGCACTCACCTGCAAGGTTACAGATTTTCGTTCCTCAGCCCTGATCTACAGCTCTAGACCCAACAGTAACAGGATTGGGCCTTCTGGGAGAGACACCGCTCCCAACAAGGGAAAAACCAGCCTGGGCGAGCAACCAAAGCGCACTAGCAGAAGAAGGGGAGGCGCGACGGGCCACTCACCTGTGGAAGTGGTGCCAGAGGTGCCCATCGGCTGGCTGTTCATGTGTGTCTGCATGTGCGGAGGTGTGTAGGTATCATAGCTCCGGCCGTTCACGGAGGGGCTGGTGGGCAGCATGCAAGAGTAGGAGGAGGTCTGGCTGGGTACGGGGGGCTGGTAGAGCAAAGCACAAAGTAGCGTTACGTTTCTGCGCAGGTAAACATGATGTTAAGCACTTCTGGCTGGGCCTACCGGCCCTCGGGAGCAGTATGGGGGAGTATTTCCTCAGCACAAGCACAGATGAGCTTCATTTTCAAACTTGGGTGCCTAAATCTCAATCCATATTTAGGGAGTCAAATAAACTTTTTGGAGAATTGGTGTTGATGGTCACTGGCACATCCTCAGATACGCTCGGAGAGCGGATCGCTACGTTTGGATGCCTAAATAAGGTGCTGGTTATCGAACTTTAGGAGCCTAAGTGTGCATGCTAGCCAAGTTTGTACTTATGTAGAGGAAAAGAGGTCTCATGCTCTCTGCAGCCACAGCTAGACAGAGTAGGGCTAGAGCCTCATCTCCCATTTCATGGCGTAACTCAGAAAATAATTCCTGAGGCACACGGCACGGAGCCTGCCTGCGCGGCATTAGCCGTACAGGTGCTCGTGCATGTGCACGTTGCACGTGCACGCACACACCATGTGCATTCATCTATATAATAATATAACATGTGCATTGATCTATATAATAAGATTGCAGTCAGCCCAAACTTATGCCAAGTCTCCTGTACTGCATGAGGCCAGATATCTCCGTTTACCTCAGCTCCAACCTGTAAAACTCCCTGTGTCGGCGGGGAAGGCGGGCTGGGGGCAGGAGGGCAGGCTGTCGGGGGGAATCGCCTCGGCAGCAAGGCCACGCGGAGGAGCTGCTTCCCCGGGCTCCCAGGAGGAGCCGGGGCCCCAGGGCCGCCGCAGCGCAGCCTGCGACCCCACACGACGCAGCAGGTGAGCGGGGAGCAGGAGCAGGCCGAGCAGTCCCACTCCGAGAGCACGAACCCCGACGTATCGGTGCACATCGCCTCCGCGTCGCTGACAGGCACTGTCTGCAAAAGCGCCGACAGCCTCCCTCACTAACTACACAAACCAGGGCGACGTGCACACGCGGTCTCCGGGAGAACCTGTAACACGCTGCATTTCCGCTGAGAAACGCTGACAGTGCAATTGCCAAACCTCACACTTCTAAATTACGTGGCCGTCATACGGCCTCGACGACGTCGGCAGGAATTTCCAGAGCGGCTCACACACGCCAGGTCTCTGCCCAGGTGCCTGACATTGCTCTGCCAACGCAATAAACACCCGCACTGAGGAGGAGTGAGGAATCAGGGGCCTCTGCTTCCCGGGAGCTCCTCTGCCACCAGCCTTTGATCTTTTGTCATCTGCTCTCAGCCTTTGGCGAACTGCACCGCTGGCCTCACATATCATGAAATAACAACTTTGCCAACGTGATCTCTTTCCGTGAACTTGAGAGACTCTAACTTTATTTGGTTAATTTTGGTTCAGCAATTAGTAACATAGTAATTGCTGCAGTGAAGGAGTCACACTCGCTCTAATCTGCTCGCCCGTCTCCAGCAGTGGTCAATGCTGTGTGCCTCAGACAAAGCTGTAAAACTCCCGTAATTGGCCAGCACCTTCCTAGGCCAACCCCACCATTAAAAAAGGAGGAATTTTGCATCTGAAAGGTCTATAGAAACAGACCCCAAAGGAATAGATTTCTTCCTAACCCAGCTGGTGATCAGCTAATGCTTTCAGGCATGAGGATTGACAGCTCTTGCAATTCTGGCTTAGCTAGCATAACCACTGATGCTAATCACATCCTTTCCTTTCTCAGGTGTTCCTAATGTGCCTCCGCCACATTACCTAAGCAGAAAAGATCTAATCCTTCCAGCATTTTATTAAGTCCTTAATTTCAACAATACTGCAACAGTGAGTTCCACAGGTTAACTGTAATTTTCTGAAAAAGGTATTTTCATGCTGAATTTGTTGCCTCTTGATTTTGAGGACCTTGTCCTTTTAAAAATGCTGGAAGAGGACTTGTCAGAGCACCAGTACCTAGTGCCACCCTTTCCGCTGTGATTCTTCCCTGACCAAAAGAGGGCAGCTCTTCCCCAAGCAGGGGAGCCTTTCCGGCCGGCTCCCAGCAGGGCGCTTTGCATTTGCAGCCCCGCTGCTTCCTGGGCAGGAGCAGGCCCTGGGGCCCTCACGCACCCGGAGAGGCCGCCCTGGCCTTAGAGCCCGTATCCTTTTTGCACGGGCAGCGTGTCACTTACTTGCATAGGCAGGTTGTTAGCCATCGTGAAGCTAGGCATGGGCGGCAGAGCACTGTACGTGTTTGTGAGCGCTGTGTCTGTTCTGCCCAACATGGAACCTGATGTGAAAGAGGAAACTATAATAGAATAGACAGATAGATGAGCGCATTAGTTTAACCACAATTAAAAATGACAATAGAGTCTCAGAGTCTAATTTTCCCAAGAGGATGAATTAATAGGAGCGGATTTGCTGTATTACCGGGGGTGGTTGGTTGCGGAATAGGTTGGTAAACGCTCGTGCTGAAACTACTGCTGATGGGAATGTGACTGGGGGTGTTGCTGGCTTGTCTTCGCTGATTCCTCAGCTTCTCTTCCCTTCGCCACTTGGCCCGTCTGTTAGAAAACCACACCTGAAAATACAGGATTTTGAAGACATGAATGAGCTAACAAAGACTGGAGGCATGCAGTCCCTGTCACATAACACAAGGCAATGCTGGGACACAGCTATCTCGCAACGTAGCAAAGCAGCGTGCTAATGTGGACCACATCTGCTGTTATTTTCTGGAAGGGAGAGACAGACACATGTTCAACCGTAAATAGTGGCTTCCCTGTACTTTGAAAAGCCAGTAATAAAAACATTATAATAGTAATAGTAAAAATAGTAGTAGTAATAATTACACAGCAGCTTCGGTACCTGTATTCTTGCTTCAGGCAGGTCTATTTTAGCAGCTAGTCTCTCTCTTGCAAACACATCGGGATAGTGGGTTCTCTCAAATTCTGCCAAGGAAAATATTATTGTATTATTTATAAAGAATTAAAGTGGCTGACTGGAAAGTTATGATCATTCTTACACTACCTATGCTCTAAGTTCTGGTAAGAAACGCTGCTGTAAACAACAAAAAAAAAAGTTGAACTTTCTCCACGTGTGCTAAAAACTATGGCACCTTGCCTACTAGGGAATATTGCTAAGAGAATTTGCAGGATTGGGTCAATGCTAGCATCTTTCAGGAAAGGTTGAGACAGAATAGTCGGGCTTCTGCCTCTGCTTAGAGGATCCCCGACGCAGCTCTGACCCTGCCACCACAGAGTGAAATGGCACATAACTGATTAAGAGCAGAAGATGGACCAAAGACCTGTCCTGGCTCAAAAAGAAGGTGCATCTAGGCCAGATCAGGGAAAAGGGCATCTGCTACCAGCCACTGTCAGCAGCAGCCCCAGGACAGGGAATTAGCACAAGAGCGAGCAGCGAACGAGCGCTGCCAGCGCACGATTGCTGAGGCCGTGCTGCCCTTGCTTCCCGGCATGCGGCAGCACGGCCCCGAGCGGGACGTGGGAGCTGCCAGCAGAGCCCGAGCCCCCGAGCTCGTGTTTACCCCTACGCCCAGGTAGGAAAGAGTTTGCAGAGAGGAAAGAGAGAGGAGTCAGGGGGTAACTCCGATGTTTCAATATAATGTGTTCTAAATATGATCCCTTTGAAAAACCTTTTTACAGCTTTTCAGTACATACTACAGCCATCACTAAATGTCTGAAGCATGAGAAATACAACAGAATGCAGGGAGCCATGGACTTTTACACACATATACATATATATAAAAAGAGAGAGAGAGAGAGAGAGAGAGAAAGCATGTGAACCCCATGCTTCTGTTTTGCTCTTAATACAGCCAGGGTACATTTTGCTTTTCTCTGCTGCTTTAGTCATATGGAAATGTCACTCACCTTTCTCAAGGGCTTCGATTTGCTCCTGGGTAAAGGATGTCCTATTTCTCTGCAGCTTTCTTTTCAGCTGAAGTCTCATTTGGGCCTCATCTGAATCTTCTCCATTAGAGCTGATGGAGTTAGTGTTTTCTCCTCCTCCCTCCTGTTGCGGGCAGCCATCTGCAGAAATAAGAGTAGGAAACTGAAATGCAGGTACCCGTATTTTAAGATTCCTATCGAAGAAATAATGCAAGTGGAAACAAGTTCGGCCATGTTTCCCGCCGCCCTTTTTTAAAAAGGTATCAGTTATCAAAGTAATATTGCACTAACGACATAGGTAACACAGAAACATTTTGTGTGCCAGTGTTATCGTAAACATGAGAGATGAAGAATTACAATCGTATGGTCTTAATTTCATTTTATTTTCCCTCTAAAATAAAACCTGCATAAAAATACTTTCCTCTGAAAGTGATTCTTTATATGGGTCGGTGCTAAAGTGCCATGGCAGTCTCCTCTGGCTGCCGAATTTATTTACCTTTTGCTATATTTAAAATAGTGATGTTCAGTATTTCAGATTATCTATAATCAGTAATTCCTATCTAATCAATTAGATGTTGATAGGTTTGCAGAAAATGCTATTAAGAAACCAAACCAAGCTTGTAATCTTTTTTAAAAAATATTTATCCAGTTTTTATTTGAATTCTGCACAGTCAATTTCATTTTAAAGGTTGTGAATTTAGAAGTGCCTGCATTGTTCTGCAGTTTTATTCAACTATTGTATGAGTGTGCATTGCCTTGACACCTATTACTGAGCACAGCTGTAATTATATCATCACCAAGAACAGGCTATAATTGCTGAAAATGGAATTTTATATTTAGATAAAAGGACTGTCCATTCTTTGTAATGTGTTGCACCAGAGAAAAGTAAGATTTCTTTTAAAATTTTAACATGTAATTTTAAAAGAAATAGTAGCGAGTTCACTAACTAGCTAAATATGCTATTCTGCAGCTGAACGCTTGGCATATCATTTAAGTGGTACATTTTTAATTAGGGCATTTCCACCACTTTTAATGTAATTTCTATCATTAAACAGGGGAAAGTTTTATTGTGTTCTCGTTTCTGTTGGACGTAAAGATGTGGACTCGGTCTGGTTGTCTGATTTCAAAGTAGCCGCAGACACCTAAACCGGTTTGCGACAGAAAATGGACGTTTCTGCTGAGGCAGAAAAGTCGTTGTCCCTACATTAGCTCTCCCTCTCTTTTCAAAGTACATTTTTCGAGGCGTTTTGATGTCGCATAAAGGGGAGAGGCAAGAAGGGACGCATGGGCTACTTATGCTAATTTGCTTTAAAAGTTAGGCTAAAAATAAATAGCAACACTCCCGTTACATCCTTTAAATATTGTGGGAAATCAACTTTGAAGTAATATCATTTATAATCGGCTAACAATAGGCCCAGTCTTCAAAGCTTCGGGAGAATTGTGACAGAATCTGGTAGGATCCTTTCAAGCACTTTGAAATGTTTTAAAACCCCAACTTTCTCCCCCATTTAAACAGTTGGATTCATCTACAGTGGTCACCATATGGGCGTCCGCGGATCTATTGAGATGACCACCAACACTTGAATAGCGAGGGGCTGCTTTTCAGCGGGACACAATGCCGCCGAGCCGGGGGGACCGCGGAGCGCCGGGGCCGGCGCCCGGGCCAGCTCTCGCGGGCAGCGCCGGGGGCCGCGGGGGCGCGCACAAAGGGGCCCCCGGGCCGCGGCGCCGCTTTGTGCCCGGGGAGCCGCGCCGCAGGCGGCCCGCCCCGGGCCGAGCCCCGCCGCCGCCCTCATTAATCACTGTCGCTGCCCGCGCCGCCCCGCGCCCGCGCCCGCGCCGCCCCGGCCCCGCCGCTCGCCGCGGGCGCGCACCCGGGACACCCCCAAACGCCCGGAGGGCGCGGGGCCAGGGCTCGCCGTCGGCTCACCGCTGGAGCGCCGCCGGGCCGGGCCGCGCCGCGCCGCGCCCCGCCGCCCCGCGCAGCCCGGACCGGGGCCGCGGAGGCAGCGCGCGGCGCGGAGCCCCCCTCCAGCGCCGACCCGAAAGAAGCGCGGGCTTCCCGAGCCCTTTCTTTCCCCGAGTCAGCCCGGGCGCCTTAAGCTCTCGAATCAAGGGCTTTTTTCCTAACATCCCCCCCCCCTCCGCCTTTTTAACTTCTAAAGCGACGGGTTTTTTGTAACCTCGGGAAGCCCCGTCTTGAGCCGCTTCCTTTTTTCCCCAAACGGCCGCTTTTTAGCACTGTTTAGCCAGCTAAAAGTTTCATATAGAGTTAAACTCGATTATGATTATTTAAAAACCCCACGCCAGACAATTAAGATATCTTCTTTTTAGAAGGGGGCCTTTTTAAAAGCCCTAAAAGAAGCCATCTCAATAGGGCTGTTCCACCTTCCAGACCTAATCCGTAAGAAAGCCAGTGAATGTCCGTCCCTATTATCCTATAGCTAGACCATCTGACGCTGGGTATAGGATTTGTTTCCTGGAAGAAAAAAAAAAAAGACGCTGGGAAATAAAATCATTCCTTAGTTTCTTAGTGTCTTAATCAGTGAGGCGGAAAACAAGCAAAAAAAGATAGCAAACCAATTGCGGCACCTCTCAGCTATAGAGCTGGGATCAAAACATTGTAGCATCTGTTGAAAGAGAAAGTGTCTAAATCCTATAGAAGGCTTTAGTCTTATGGGGGGGGGGGGGGGGAGATAAGAAACAGTGTCTCGGTGATCCCTAAAACCACTAAATCACTGGAGAATTTCTCCCGGATAGAGACGTCTCTTTTTGTTCTGTCAGCCCTCATGTATCCATTATTTTATTCACTGCTGCATGGCGTTTATCAGATTGAGACCATATTTGTACCCCTCTGAGACCTAACCTTGCCTTATGCTTTCTGAGTAATGGACTCTTAAAATCCAGTAACATACCCCTGCAAGGAAAAAACATTAGAGGGAGCATGAATATTCCAGAGGAAATCCATTTTATTAATTTTAATTTTGTGATGTGGATGTTTTAAGTGCCTGCCTGCCTCCCCCGCCTCTCTCCTCCCCACAGCCAGACGCGCACACACACACACACCCGCTCGGCCCAAGCCGCATTCACACCGCGGCGCTTTATCCCGGTTGCACCTCAGGCCCCGGCAGACCCTCCCCGCCCAGGCGCGCTTCTGCGCGCGGGCACGCGGAAACTGCGCTCGGCGCGGGGCGAGACCGCAGCCCCCAGCCGCCGGGAGTGCGCCTGGCCCAGGTGCGCGTCCGCACCCGCGCAGGCCCCGCGCTCCGCGGGCCCGGGGCCGCTCAGCCCCGGCATTACGCTGTCCAGGGAGGGGAGGGGTCGCCACTCGGCTCCCCACTGATTTCTACTTTTTACGCGATTCCTCACATCCTCGAGGAAAAGGGGGGAAGCTGCAAAGGGCCTGAATCCGGAGCGCTGCCGGCGACAGGGACTGCCGGTTTGGCCGCTGCAGCGCGGGCCCTGCCCAGCCCGTACCTGATTTTAACGGGCGGGCGGAGAAGGGAGAGGGGACGGAAGGAGGGGAGCCCCGGCGCGGCGGCTCCGGCTCAGCGCCCGCGGGCGCGCTCCCGGCGCGGCTCCGCCCTGCGGCGCCCCGGGAGGCGCAGGTAGGGCGCGGGCGCGGCGCCGGGCGCGCCGGCGAGCGGCTCCCGTTAGGGGCTGTCCCGGCTCCGAGGGGAGACATTAGACCAAAAACAAAAACGGGGGGACGGGGCGGGGGGCGAGCGCTCCGCTCTATCTTTCTAGTGTCCTTCATAGATTGTTTTCTTCTCTTAAAACTGACATGTCTAATTGGCAAGCGGTGCCATATCGTGTCCAGAGGTCTCCTGTGGAACATTTCTACAGCTGTCTCCTTCAACTAGACGCTTATTCATGTCGCCTTAATGAGAAACAAAACGATCTCTAATGAGCAATTACATAGCGACAGAATTGTTCCCATAACAAATTCTTGCGTGTGACAGAAACATCCTTTGTACCAGATATTCCGCACACTGTTACTGATTTTTTTTCCTTGCGGGGTGAAAACAAAAAGCAGGTTGTTGTATATAGACACCTCTTCTAAAGCAATGACCACAGCCACGGAGGGAGCGGAGCCTCAACACAGCCCGTATTCAAAAAGAAGCCATTAACCATCTTAAGTATGTAACGTAACATCCCATTATCCTTCATATTATCTCCTTGTCATGCCTACAACAAATACCTATTAATCTTCGGGATAAACAGTTTTCTATATTTACAAAGTTGTTTCGGGTCCATTGAGGAGGAACTATAATCAGCCCTACGGAGATAGTCACCAGGCTCCTTGCCTTTAGAGACACCGGCGCAGAAAGCCAGCTCGGGTGGGGAGCAGAAACCCTAATTAATGGGCTGCCGGGCAAGGTTAAGAGCCGAATCAATACCGCACATGCCCCCGCGGCCGCGCGGGGCTCGGGCGGGCGCTGCCGCCGCAGGCGCGCTGCCCTCCGCGCACCGGGGGACGGAGCCGGGCCCCGCCGACCGCCAGCCCCGCCGCGCCCGCCCGCGGCATCCCACATCTGTCCACATCTGCCCGCCGCGGCGGCCGGGCGAGGCGAGCGCTGGGGCAGGGAGCCGGGGCCGTGTCGGGCAGGGAACCTGGCGCTTCAGTGGACGGCCGGGAGCGAGCCGGCTCTCGGCGGCGGGGTGGGGAGAGCCGCCTGCGGCCAGCTGCCCAGCGCCGGGCTGCGGCGCGGCTCGGGGGAGCCGGGCTGTCCCTACCTTGCGCAGGCTGCCCGGGTACCGACGTGCCAGGGTACCAGCCGGGCCGGGTGCCCCAGGTGCCCGTCTGCCCGTTCAACATCCTTAGCTTGTCGTACATCCCATCGGCACCCATCTGTTGCTTTTCGCTAGCCAGGTTGCGCAGGACTCTGTTAATCGACGACACCTGCAAGGTAAGCGACAGGGAACGCAATGGTAGTGCGGTAGCGCGCTCGCCCCGCGCAACGCCGCGCAACGCCGCCGCGCTCCTCCGCGCCGGCGCTGGGGGGTCACCTGCACGCAATTCAAGAGGTTACCCGAGCGCAGCCTGCGCGCAGCAGCCACCGCGGGGCTGCGCGCCCCTGTACCGCGATTTACCAGCTACCCCTCATCATCTACTGTTGTTGGTTTAAGCAAACGAGCAAGCCAAAAAAAAAAAAAAAAGAAGAAGAAAAAACAACACCCCAAACCAAAAACCACAACCCTGCGAAAACAGACTGATGATTTTAACCGATGCTCGAAATCCTGAGGCGTCAGGCACAAGGGATGACCCGGGATTTTTTTTTTTTTCCTCCTTAAAGGCATTTCTCAGGTTCTGCATGAAAAAAGGTGTCTGACCCTGCCACATGCAAATGATGTGAACCTGCTATCCTCTCATCTGATATCAAAACAAAGGGAACAGAGGCTCGCTACAGCTACCCAGGCATTGTACACAGCAGATAGGAAGGTTTTTTTCATGAACTTACACTGGGTATATTATCGTTGGTACAGACCCCCTCTGATAGTAATCTGTCTCGAATCTCCCACGCAAAGATGGAGGGGCACTCTCGTTTATACTGTGCTATTTTGCTTACAACTTCTGGAGTCGCTACTCTCGGTTTACTACCTCCGATTGCCCTGGGTCTGATGGAGCCAGTTTCGTAATACCTGCCCAAAATTTTACTCACACATCCATTCGACACCTGGATAGGGAAGCGGACAGAAAATCACATTATTAATAATTTCAAGACAAAAATAAAATTGTTTAAGTATGCATTAAACAATGACAAGCTTACGTTTTGATTGTCCAGCACTTGGACTTTTGCATCTGCATGGGTCTATAACACAAAAATATACCTTAAATGGTATGAGAACTTACTTAGAGAGTCTTTTTTTCTTAAAAAAAAATTACATTTGTGGCCCTACTATCTACAAATGTGATACCTTAAAAACATTTGGAAGAAAAAAATCTGGTCAAAATGTAATTCGTTTAGTATTAATGTTAAAATATGCCTTAAATCTGAGCAATAGTTATGACAGACTAGTCTCCATTGTCCTCAATGTTCTTAGAGAGAATACTTTCGGGGGGAATAGGGTGAGTGAGGGGTTATAAAAATCTACATTTACAATGTTTCCCTAAGCTGTGCCAAATCATGTTAGTGTCCATAAATACAGATTCCGGGCTAAAACTGCGTGGCTTTGGGGTTTTTCCGCTTTTTGAGAAAAAAAAAAAAAGGCAATAAGTCACGCCAAATGCATAAAGATCTCACGAAATTATAAGTAAACAATGGGAAGGGGGAGGAGAAAAACTGAAATTATGCCGAGTCGTATAATTCGGTTTATTACAGCGAACTAACTGTAACGAGAGCGAACGTTATTATTGGATGGAAATAAAGAGGAAAAAAAAGATTTAAAAGATATATATATATTTATAATAAAGATAAGCAGATGAATTATTTTATTAGGCTGGAACGTGGGAGGGGGTTCAGTAATTCAAGCCTGTGCGGTCAGAGATGGATAAAGCGTTTCCCCAGCAGAGCCATTAAGGAGCAAACCGGGGCGGCAGCCGCTGTTCACCTGCAGGATTCGGGAGATGTCGCAGGGCCGCGCTCCGCTATGCGCTAGTTCCACTATTTTCTGTCGGGTGGAGTCCGGCAGCGGCCTCCCGTTGACAAACACCCCGCCGAGCTGGTTCACGCCGCTGTGACCTGCCGGGGAGCAAGACACCCGCCATAGCACCCTCCGCTCGTACCTGCGCGCCGCCGCGGGACCGCGCCCGAGCCCCGCGCCGCTCCGCGCCCGGCCCTACCCGGGGCTGGCGCGCCGCTCGCAACAGCAACGCAGCGCAACATCTGGGCGCGCTCTCGGGGCCGCCCGCGCACGCGGAGCGCAGCGCGGCGCAGCGGCGCGGAGCACGCCGCGCAGCCCGGCCCCGCCGGCCTCTGCCCGCCGACCTGCGCGCCCTTGGGGAGCGCGGCCGCTCCCCGGTCCGGCCGCACCGCACCGCACCGCGCCGCGCCGCCGCGGGGAGCGGCGGGTCGTCTCTGCCCGCCGAGGGGGCACCGGCCCGGCCCGGCCCGGCGCCGGCGCCGTCCTCGCCCTGCGCTCCCCAAGAGCCACCACAACCGTCCTCCGAAAGCCGCTCTCGCCAGCGCTTCCCGTCTGCGAAAACAGCAAAAGCAACAAACCCCCAAACCCCAAACAAAAGCCCAGAATATTCCGGGATGGATGGGTTTGGGTGGGATGGTTGGTTGGTTTCTTTCTCAAAAGAACCAGCCTCTCTGCATCCGCACAAACGCAGCCCGCTTCGCCGAAAGCAAACGAAGAGGCTGCCGCGCAAACCGCCAACCTGAAGCTCCCGGCTTCGGAGGACGTCTCCCTGGAGAAGCGCTGCGCTGCGCTCGCTCCGCTCTCCTCTCTTTGGAGCCTCCTGATAAATTGACTCCAAGAGCCCAGGCTTCTTAGCAATAAATAAGCTCCAAATATAGAAGAGGGGGAAAATATGATGAGCCTCTCTGACATTTGTCTTTAAAATAAAACTAGCTGCACGTCAAGTTTGAGCTTAATTTCTGGAAATAGGCGGAAGTCGCCCCGGATCATGCATGGAAGGCTAATTGAAAAGATCAGTTGGAGCACTTGTGGCAGGCGTGTCACTTTATGACAGTACTCTGCTTTTGAAAATTGCATCGTCACGACAAATAGTAGCATGATAAAACGACCCTTTCTGTCCGCATTTGGATATCACTCAGACTAGATTGAACTCTACTCGCTTTCCCTCCGAGGGAGGCTGCGGTTTAAGGTAGCCAGGGGCTCTGCGCGGACACAACCGAGGGGGCGCGCTCCCCGCGCAATGGATTCAAAGTGACATTCGGGTTTGGTAATTTAACGTGCGGCCGCCCCAGCCCAGCACCATGGGCAGGATTTTTACATCTATTCCCGACTGCGGAGCAGAGCGCAGCGGAGCGGGCGGCCCGCCCTGTCCGCACCCGAGGGGGCGGCGTGCGCCCCGTCCGGCGGCGCCGGGCCGGCCCGCGCCCGCGGGGGGCGGCGGGGCGGGGGCGGCCCCCGCGGGCCGAGCCGTGCGCGGGGAGCGGGCGCACCCGCGCAGGCAGCCCCGCCGCTTTCCGGGGGATACTTGCCAGCATAAAAAATGGCAGTGGAGAAAGCAAAATCACAAAATCAAAGTTTCACTTAAAAGGTTAAGCCTTAATCATTATATAATTTCCCTGGAGAGCAGTGTAGATCTCGCCCAGTGGCAATGATTATGCGCCTTGTATTCTATTGCTAGTCATCTAATAGGAAAACATATGGTGTCAATTTGGATGCTCTGCACCATATACACCCAGGAGTTATTAACACAAAGCCTGAAGAGCCCGCCGCGACCTTTAAACAAAATAAAGGCTTCACCCGAATGATATCTTTTCTGCGTTTTGCCGCGGAGATCCCAAAGCGCCGTGTGAAGGCATCCCCATTACCATAACCCCGGCGCGCCGAGGCCAAGGGCGCCGCCGGCCCGCGCCCGGCGCGCAGGTAACTCGCCCCGCGCTCTCAGCGCTTATTGTGCTTTTTCCGCACTAAGTGAAAACACAAACACACCTCGCCTCCCCCCCCAACACACACACAGACCCCCGTCCTTTAGGTACTACTCCCGCCCTGGCGGGGCGCGGCGGGGCCCGGGAAAGGGCCAGGGCAGGGGCCTCCCCGCCGCTCGGGCTGCCGGCCCCGCGCAAGGGCCGCGCAACCCCCCTGCACTCCACCACGGGGCCCGCAGGCTGCGCCGCCCTCCAGCCCGCTGACACCCGCGTGAGATAAGCGCACGCCCCGCGCCAGAGCGTCGCAGGGATGCGCGGCCTCACAAAATCGTGTCGTGATTTTGTGAGGCCGCGCATCCCCCGGCGCTCCGGCGCGGGGCTGCGTTGGGCCCAGCCCGCGGAAGATCCGCACCCGCTAACAGGGATCCGCCGGCCTTGCAAGCTCCCACAGGAGTTTGGGCCCAGCTCGAGAAGCGCCTCACCTCTCCTAGCCGGCTGGGTGGCACCTCGCCCCCCTGTGCCCCCGCCCCGATGTGCGCGCAGGCCCTTCGCCCACAGCCTAACGAGAGGTTATTTCTCGCCGCCACCGCCTCAGCCGCGGGTCAGCGCGCTAACGCGTTATATAAGCGCTCGCTCCTCTGAGAAATCCCCTCCGCGGCCGGCCGCCGCTGCGCGCTGCCACATTGCGCAAACCGCCCAGAGCACCAAGAGCTTTAAAAAAATGCAAAAAATAAACAAATAAAATAAAAAAAAGCCACAAAAGTCAATCAACGACGGGAAGCAAATGAAAAAAGGAGGTCGCAGGTGATGGCACCTAGCACGGGGGGGCTTTTCCCTCCCCGGCTTCAACTGCAGCGCAGGTAAGGAGACGCACGAAAGGCCTGAACCACCCGAGCCCAACGGAGTCCCACTGGCCCGAGAGCTGTGACAGCGCTCCCGGCCCGTCCGTGTCACCGCGGGCAGCCCACGGACACGCCGCCCGCGGCAACACCGCACGCTGACGGGGCGGGCCGCGCTCCCGGCCGCGCAAGGGCACCGCGCCCGGCGGAGCTGCCTCCCCCCACCCCGGCACCACAGCAAGCCCGTGGCCCCGGCTGCCCGCACCTGGGCGGCCGCCCCTCCGCGCCCTCGGCCGCCCGCGCCTGCCCTCCGCGGCCGCGAAGGGGCGCGGAGTCACTTACTGTTCTGCATGTTGGGCTGATAGAGCAGTATCCCACGGGGCTCGCCTATAGTAGTCTATTAGTAATAAAATAGGCGTTAATCAGGGGAGGTAGTACACGCGGTTTCGCTGCAGATCGGCTAATGTCTCAAAGGCTTACTTTGTTATCTTTAGACGTCTTCCCCAATTAGTTTAAAGGTTTTGGGTATTTTACAGCTCAAGGCAAAAATATACATATAAATCCCTATATATGAAAAAATATAATAAAGTCAAATCTTCAAGTGCTTATTTTTTTTAATTGCATGCAAGTGGCACATTGCCTCGTTGTTAATGCCCTTCTCTCAAGCGGTGTATTCACTGGAGCAACAACAATCACAAGGAGTCTGAAGTCATGTTTTTAAACTTGCCTGAAAGCTGGGTGGACTGTCCTCTCATACAATTTAGGGACTCACACATCTGCGTGTCACTAGTTAAAGTCTTCCCTCTAGGACAAAGCAAAAAAAAAGTATATTAAGAGCGTGGAGCGATTGGTGCAACATGCGGCGGGCCGCAGCGCGGCCGCGCCGCAGGACCCGCCGGCCGGGCCGGGGCCATCGCAGCGGGCCGGGCCGGGGGCCGCGCCGCTCGCCGGCCCCCTATTTGCAAACGCGGCCGCCCCGCGCCGCCGCCGGGCTCCGCGCTGCCTTTTTGCCTCCGGCGGCTGCGGCCGCGGCCGGGAGCGCGGCGGGGGCCGGGGGCATTTCCCGGCGGCGGCTGGCGGGTGCCGCCTGCGGCCGGGGCGGTCCCTGCCCGCGCTGCGCGCTGCCCTGCGCGGAGGGGCCCCGGCCCCGGCCCGGCCCGCTCGGGGCTGGGCTCCGTTTTTACTTTAGGTTACTTATTCCATTTATTTATTTTTCTTTTCTTTTTTTCCGCGGTACTGGCAACTTTTTCTCCCCCGAACTCCACGTATTGTGATTAACTTCTTTTTTGGTCTTTAGATCTTCCCCTTTTTCACTGTACTGTGACACACGCTGTCTACCTCGCCTCACTGCTTTAAAAAGTAAGAACAGGAGGGGGTGAGAACTGTTAAACAAAGCCTACAGAAAGGGAACAATGGCCTCCATTCTGCTCCTCTACCCAAACCCCGAGTGCAGAAACCCAGGCTCCTTAACCGGCCGCGCAGCTTCCCAACTAAACGGACCAACAACCCTCCAACTTACAAAGAGCAGAGAAACAAGCCCCTTCTCCCTTCATTAGTGCCTGCCTTGACCCAGCGCCTGGACGGTCCCAATTGCCTTTTTTTCCTCCCCCTCTTCCTTCCCCTACTCCCTCTCTCCTCCTCTCCCTACCTTCCCTTCCCCCCCCCCGGCACTTATTTATTTATTTATTCATCCACACGCATTTATTTGAAATCCTCGCTGGTGAAAATGGAAAAGTAATTTCTCGTTATAAATATCTGGTGGTAATTGTGTTACTGGTGCGAGTTGTTAGGGGTTGTAAAAAGATACAACAGCTCAGTGGGGTGCTCAATTGGGGAGGGACAATTACAATAAAGAGCCCATTCAAGGGGGTTGCTAAAAAAAAAAAAAGGAGGTAAAATAATGAAATAGTCGCAGCCTTCATTTTCTCTCTTTTTTTAGTCTAAAAATACTCATTCTCTTTCTTTTGCGCCTATAATGAATATTAATTTTACTCTTCCTGCATATGATGGAGAATTCAAAGAGGCACGTTCTCCCATTCAGGACTAGCCACGGTATAATTTATTAAGCAGCTTTTAGTAATCTTAAATCCATAAAAATAAACATCAAACAAGTACTTTCTCGCAGCATGAAGACTTTAACTGGTAAATATTTACTGCTCTTTGGAGAGCTACCTGATTAGCAGCAGAGCAAGCTACACTGTACTTCAATGGAGACGTGGCAGTATCTCCTTTAGCTGAACTGAACGTAAAGCCATCCCTTTAATACACCAAACACGTCTGCATAGACACACACCGAACGGAAAACCCACTTCTTCAGACAGAATTTGCTCACATATTTAATGCACAACTCATAAACGTGGGGCCTAGGGGGTTAAAGAAGCCATCCAGAAAGCCATTATTAAACTTCCAGCCCTCAGCTCTGCCAGCACGTACCTCAGAAATGACAATGAGTGGATTTAAAAGAAAAGAAAATCCACAAAATAAAACAAAAAACCCAAACACAACCGAAAACGTTTTACAATGCAGGGTCAGGGTAGCCAAGTACTTCAGCAAGGTAAGAAGAGGTGTGAGGAAAGAGAGCTAAGATTCTGCTTATAAACTCTCTAATTACTTAAGTAATCAGCAAAACAAAACCAAGAGAAGTCAAACAGACCCAGCACCCGGAAGCAATATGATCACAAAATGGCATTCTCATGCCATAACCTGATGTTACTGATCCCGTGCACGGATTTGATAAATGTGCATATGCAGATCTGCATACACAGAGGCATGAGGAGAGCAGAAAACAGCGAGCTTTAAAGCAATGAATGAAATTCAATTTGCCGTGTCCTAGGAATCCAACTCGGTAGGCCAGGCCTAATCTGCAAGGCGTTTTCTAATCCCACAATCTTGATATAATCTGACCGTGTTTAGGATTTTTTTTCTCTCCCAGTGAAAACATAATTAGATGTTAAGATGACAAACTTTTACATTCTCATGGCAAACGAGAGAAAGATAAAAACGAAACGCTTTGCTATTAAGCGTTAGTAAAGGTCACCAGCTATAAACATTTATTGTCAGGGGCCACTTTTATTATTTTATGTCCCTAAAGATAGAGAAGATGCAGTCACTTTTCTTTTGTAGAACGTTGTTATCGTTTTCCAAAGCAGCATCTGCCAAGTACATTTAATCATTCAGGAAACTTTGTTTTTAAACTTTCCAGAAATTGTTCCTGGCCTACGCGTGAATTTAACACCTCTTTACAAAGTATACAAGGTTAAATTCAAATCCAGAATTTCCAATTGCACTTGCGAGGGGAAAAGAATCAAGTTTATTGTTGTGCTTCAGAGGAGAAAATCTTTTTGCACAGCGAAGAGTTTGCAACTTCTTAAAAAAAAAAAAAAGGCTTTGCTATATCGGAGGAGCTCAGGCCCGTGGGTTTCAAGGGGGGGGATTACGACAGTTTTGCAGAAATAAACGAGATTATATTTTAAGAAGAAAAAAAAACCATATGGCTTAAAAAAAAATAGAAGAACGCAGCACTTTCCCTGGTGAGGAACTCGTTGGGAAGGGAGCTGGGTGTCGAGGAGAGGGCAGCGCAGCGCGGGGGCTCCGCGGGCCCGGGCGCGGGGCGCTGCGCGGGCTGCGGGCGCCTCCGCGCCCCCGGCTGGGAAAGTTGCGGGCACTAGGGACAAGTTGGGAGGATGTGCCGGGTGGCTGATTGGAGCTGACAGTCCTTCAGCTCCGCTCAGCGCCCTGGCACTCGGCGCCCGGGAGCGGGCTTGGCCTAGGAGGTGACTTTCCCCACGCACCTCTCCCGGCCGCTCTTTCTCTCGCTCGCTCCGTCTCTCTCCTCCCTCGCTCCCTCGCCCTGTCCTTGCGGCGAGCGGGCGACCTTTTCTCGGCGAGACCTGTCCGCGGCTCCCGGGAGCACAAAGCCGGGGCCGGGTGCGCGCGGCGGCCCCGCCAGAGCCGCGGAGCCGGGGGCGCCGCTTCCCCCGCGGCAGCGCAGCGCAGCGCGGCGCGGCGCGGGCGGCCGCGGGCAGGTGCCGCGGACCGGGGCGGCGGCTCGGCCGGCTCCGGCCCGGGCCCCGGCTCCGCTCCCGCCGCCCCCCCGCTCCGGGGCCGGCGGCGGCAGCACAGCGCGGCTGCGATCTCCCTGCCCGGCGGAGAGTACGTGGGAATTGCTGCTGCTGCTGGCATTGGTTTCCCAGTCAGATGCTTTAGCTTTTCCAGAGGACACGGGTTTATGTGAAAGCAGAAAGTTTGTGAGCTTCGGGGCTGGAAAGTTCCCTGGGAAGCTCTCCGGAATGCAAATGGGAATATGAGAGAGAGAGAGCAGGAGAGAGCGAGAGCCCTGTCTAAATATTAAAATGCAAGAAGGGAGAAGTTGGGAGAAGAAATGAGCGGACTCACCTTTATGAGGCATCCTGTCTTGTTGTCAAAGCTCCTGTCAATAGTTTAAGAGCGCACTGATTTGAAATGATGGTGCTTTAAAAAGAGTTGCCAGTAAAATAGTTTTTCTCCACTGAAGCTGCTGGTTGTGTGATCTTGAATTCCTGGGAAGGAGACAGAGATTGACAATAAAATGGGCTGTCAGTGACTGGAGAGTGAGAGATAAAAGAGTGTGTGAGTGAAGTGGGGAGAGAGAGACAGAGCACACCTATGCTGATTGGTGATGGTTCAAGTGTATTAATGTATGTGTGCCTTGGTCTCTGCCTCGCCTCCACTGCTCTTCACTGGCCCATTAGCAAAGCCTGACCTCTGTCATCATCTTCCAGCAAAACACTTCCTCCCTGCGCCTTAACCAGAGCGGGAAATGAGGCTGAGCCAGGGCTCGCTTTTCAAACCCACTAATCACTCCGCACATGCAAATGCTCCGCTCGCTCCCACACAAAATATTGCTTTATGCAAAGCAACGCCATCGCCTCCCCGCCGCCGATTGGCCGCCCCGCCGCCCGCCCCGGCTCAATTGGCCCAGCCGTTTGAATAGGAATGCGCCGGGCCCCGGCACCGGCCCCGCACCGGCACCGGCACCGACCCCGGCACCGACCCCGGCCCCGGCCCCGCCGAGCGCGCGCACGGGCGCGGCGAAGGCAGCGGCGCGTTTGCAGGTCGAGCCGGGGGAGGGGGCCTGGGGGCCGCGGACAGGCGGGGGGGGGTCGCGAAGGGGGGGGGGGGAGGTCAATTTGCATTTAAACAGTTAGCTCCCATCCGACAATAGAGATAAGGGGAAAATAACATTCAAATGGTAAAGACATAAATATTTGGGAGACAGGCGCTTTGTAACCTGTGAGCCGCCCGGAGCCCCCCCGCCTCCAGACGTGACGGAGAGGGGAGGCTCTGCCCGCCGCGAAAGAGCAGAGCAAATACACCATTTACTTTGTGTATTGAGGGCTCTTGTGAAAGGCCCTGAAGAGTCCTTTACCAAACACTCACAAACTTCTCCCACGTGCCGTTTGTTGACTAAGAGTGGCCTTTTTTTTTTTTTTTTTTTAAAAGACTCGACAGAAGAGCCGGGGGGTGGGTGAGGCCCTCTCCGCGGAGCCCGGTGCGGGGCAGCGCCCGCAGCAGCCTTGTCCCCCTGCAGCCGAGGGGCTCCCCCCCTCCCCATGCACAGGGACCCCTTCACTAGCTGCCAGAAACCCGAGGAGGAAAGTAAGTAAATGACTTTGCTGCTCTGACCACACACCACAAGTACATTTGTTGAATGCCGGACTATTAAGACACACCTCAGTAAACTCTAAAGCAACCCCTCCGCGCATGCATTTAAGGTTACACTGGGAGCACCAGTCCTAGCTCAGGGTGTCCCAATCGGTTATGGCGAGTGGTCCGGGGAGGAGGAGGGGAGGGGAGGAAAGGGGAGGGGAGGAAAGGGGGGGACAGCACAGGGAGGGGGAAAAAAAAGAAGAGAAAGGGGGAAAGAAAGGGAAGAAGGAGAAGGGACAGGAAAAAGAAATTCCAAGAGCCACCGAGGAAAGGAGAGAGTATGAACGCGCAAAGCATAAAATGAAGTCGTAGCCGCATACACTTGACTTCTCTTGACATGTGAAAAGTGCTAAAAGTCAAAGCTCATCAATAAAGTATCTTGAAATTGAATAAGAGCCCTGACAACCATTGCATTCTTAAATAAAGTACAATGAGGAGACAAACGACTCTGCCAAGGAGTTTGCATGTGAGTGAAAGGGCGCCTCAATGGGAGCGGGATAATGGGCTGCCCGGCCGTCATGCACTGTCATCTCCAGTCCTGCCGGGAGCTGCCACCGCTCCCTAATAGCACAAAATGGGCTCTTAAGAGACTGCTGCCTTTCCCTCGGCGGGCTTCTCTCCTTCCCCTCGCCAGCTTGCCTCGGTGCTGATCGCCTCCAACGCGGGGATCATTTTTTTTGGGAGGCAGGGGTTAACCGCAGGCGTTTCTCCCACGTCTCTGCCTGCACGCCGGGGCTGGCCGAGCACAAAGTCCCTTCGCGGCGGCTGGCGCGCAGCTGCCCGCCCCGGCCCCGGCCCCGGCCCCGCCGCGCCGCTTGCAAGCGCCCAGGCCTAAACCGACCTGCATCCTCCCCCCCCCCCCAAGTCATGCATATTTATAGCAACGGAGCCCAATATAGTGATGGACATATGTGAGCAGTCGGGTTTCATACGCGCTCCCCCGAAGGTAAGGCAAGGCAGGGGCGAGGGGGCGCCCCGAAACGGGCCCGGGGGGGCCCTGCTGGGGCGGGCAGCCCCCCTGCCCCCCCACCGGTCGCCCTGTCCCTGCCCGTGCCTGGCTCAGCTCGGCCCCCTCCCCCCCCCCAAAAAAAAAAAAAAACTTTGCAAACTATCAGCCGCCACCTGAACCTGCCGGTGCTCCACCATTATTTCAAATGCGCTAAGGAGAGCTTTCCAAGCGACAAAAAGAGAATTTGGGAGCCAACAAAAAAAAAACTACAAACCGGTGTCCTGCTCGTCTTCCCCTCCAGAGCCCCGCCGCCGCTCGCCAGGGAGCTCGGCAACTGGTCCCGACAAGGAGCGAGTCCTGCGGTTACGGGGGGCCGAGGCCGGGAGCCCCCGCGGGCAGCATCCTGGAGGCGAGAGAGAGAGGCGGCCGTGTGCGAGACCGCGCAGACCTCGCAGGCTCCCAAGGGATTTTAAAAGCTGCGATCGGGTCCTTTGCTGGCGTGCAGGTCCGTCGTGTCCTCGGGTTTTGCTTTGGGGTTTTTTCTTTTGGTTTTTATTTTCTTCTCTCTCTCTCTAGCGAGCGATATTATTACTATTATTAGTTTTTTACCCTCGTCCACGGGGCTTTAAGCAGGGAAAAGAGAAAAAACCACTTTGTCCGAAACTGCAGGCAAATATCATTTTTACAAGCTCTCAATTAGCCATCCTCTGGATTAGCACCTTCTTACGCCTCCTCTCCAGAATAAAGGAGCCGTAATCTTGTTGCTATTTTCCCCCGGGGCGCAGCGGGCTTTGTATCCCCTCCTCCCCCCTCAAAAAAAAAAAAAAACTTTTAACGCTCCCCCCAGCCAAAAAAAAAAAAAAGGAAAAAAACCCGAAAAGCCCAGAGGAGGGGAGGGCAGGGTGAGGGCCGCTGACGTCACCGCGGGCGGGGGCCGCCGGCCGGGCCGGGCCGGGCCGAGTTGCCAGCGGGAGAGAGCGGCGGGGCGGCCGGGCGGCGGGGGTCAGCCGGGGCGAGGCGGCCCGGTCCGGCCCGGCCCGGCCGCGGACGCCCCTGCAAAGTTGCAGCCCAACTCCGCGGGCGCCATTTTACCGCCGCCGCGGGCCGGGGGTGCCGTTGGCGGCGCCTCCCTCCCGCAGCTCGGCTCACCCCGAGTCGGGGGGGGGGAACCAACCCCCCCCCCCCCGGCCAGGATTTGGGGCGATTTCCGCGCGTGGGCACCGGAGCGGCAGCGCTTCTGCCTCGGTGCCCGAGGCGGCGGGCGGCAGCGAGGGGCAGCGCCGCCGCCGCCCGCCCCACCGCGACCTCCCGCTCGGCGGCCCCGGCCCGCGCAGACCGCTGCCCCCGGCCCGGCGCCCTCGGCCGGTCCCCTTCCAACATCCCCCACCAGGTCACCGCCGCCGGCATTTCTCTGCATGTTTCTCCCTCTCTCTCTCTTTTTTTTTTTTTTTTTGTATTTTTGAACTCATCCGAACAGAAAGGAAAAAAAAGAGGGGATAATAAATAAAGTAGAAGAAAGCTAACTTATTTTATGCAGCAAGGATTTTTTTTTTAAACTAATTTTTTTTGTTTTTACGCGATCTTGTGCCTCGGTATTGATTTGCCTTAAGGACCGGTGTTTGCTTCCTTTTCGTGTTTTGTTAGGTGTTGGAAGCAGAAAGTGCTGAGTTAGATACGCCGGTATCGTCTTGTTGTATTAGTATCTGGGCTGCAAACTACCTTTTTTAATACCCAGAAAAACGCTTAAAGTCCTCTTGTCCAGTTCAGTCGGAAACTGAAGAGATACACAAATTCTGACGTCTCAGCCTACAACGCTTTTGCCTTCGGGACACTTAATGCCTATTTGTATACGTAGGGACAGTGTTTGAAACCTATAATGCACAGGACACTGAGTTAAGTGGAGCTTTTCTAGTTTATAAACAATCTGCAAAAAGTTTGGAATCGATTTAACCTCTTTTATGTTGCCCTTTTGCACAAGGCACAGCTTTGTGTGTCAGGATAAAAAAGGCTCCCTGGACCCTGCTGAAGTCACTTCTGCCGGCTCTGAAACTGGAAGACGAATATACACGTTTCTCTACGAGAAAGCCTTTGATTATATATATGTGAAAAGTGTCATGCAATCGGACTCGCTCGAAAAGCCTTCAGAAAAGAAGGGGGGGTGAAAGCTTAGCGCATCCTGACGGGCTTTTTAAATGCTATTGATTGGGACAAGCTGTTCAAAACCCCAGTAACAGTTAATCTGCCTGTTAATCAAGCCACTAAGGAGCTCAATGTGAGTTTTATTAGCAACTGGAGAACACAGGCAGCAGAAAGGATCAAAAGCCTACACCCTTGATATTTGTAAAACCAGCCTTTCCCAAAAATATATTTTCAATTACGGAGTAATTCGTAGCTTATCACCACTCGCTAGCAGAAACACACAGATGGTTCCGCAGAAGCTGGCAGCGCTACGAAACCAAATGAACCAGAATCGCACTCGCCCCACCGAGAGGCACGTTTTGAAAATAACGCGATTAATAGGGGCTCACGGTCTCGCCTATCTAACACCTCGGTCTTTTCTGGCCCCTGGAATTAGCAGCAAAACGCAAATCCGGCAAACCGATGACAGTGAGAAAATGATACAGAAACTCCTCGGATTCGCGCAAACTGTTTTATTAGGCTGAGGGGTCGGGGGCTGCTTTCCTTTGGCCGCGATAACTCACATATGCCGGCTAAGTTCGCGTGCTACGTTTCCCTCTGCCCATCCTTTTGGTGGAGCCGCTCAATTCATTGTAACAAGTTTAAATCGCAAGATTCATAATTTTGAGAGCCTGGAAGTTGAATTTCAATTAATTTAATAACTAGAAATATTATTATATCGGCTAAAATCAACATTTTATCTTATCATTTTTAATGCACACCGATTGCTTTATATGTCAGCGAGATATGCATATAAAAGACTATCTGGTCAGAGGTAATTATGTCACAGCTTTTTCTCGGCATGACAGCTGGATAAACACCATCTCCAATAAACATCTCTAATTAGGGAGGAGGATCTGGGATAGATGGTGTTTGATTTATTACTGAAGGAGAATGTCCATTTACCGGTATATTATAGTGGAGCCTCACAGGCAACGTTCTCGCTAACCTACCTTAAGGAATATTTGGCGATGCTAGAGGACAGGTAAGTGGTGTTTTAGGTTTTTCGCCGTTATATTGTTTTGTGGTTTTTTTTTTTTGGGGGGGGGGGGGGAAGAGAAAAGGGTCTTTCTCGTGGCGTCTCCCTCCCCCAGCACCGCCCTCCCTTAGCGGAGACCCCTCTAGCGGGGGCGGCGGACCCGGTTTGGGGAGCTCGAGGGCGGTCGCCCCGCGCCTACCAGACTTCCTCTCCCGCCCGAGCTCCCCGGCGGCACCGCCGAGCCCGGGGGCCGCCCCGGCCCGGCCCGGTCCCGCTCCCGGCCGACGGCGGGGCGCTGGGCCGGCCGGCCGGGCTGGGCCGGCCCGGGGCGCTGCGCGGGCGCGCTGCGGCGGGCGCGGCCGCGGTAACCTGAAGCTGCCCCTTCTACCTGAGTGGGAATCGCTAATTGCGAGGTCTCCCCAGCACAGCTCAGATCACACGGCCGGGGGATTTAAAGTGCTACCAAAGTATGCGAGCCGCATTCCTTCATCGCTGCCTCAACTCGGGGAGCCGACCGGGGCCGGCGCACCGCTCACCCCGCAGGCCGCAGCACGGGGGGCGCGGGGAGCTCCCCCTCCCCACTCCCAAGCGGGCGGCCCGACGGAGGGAGCCGGCGGTGGCACAGCTGCCCCCTCCACCCCCACCTGTTGTGCACGGCCCCGCTCCGCGCGTTTCGTCCCCGGCGCCGCCGCGAAGACGCGCCCGGGGCCGCCCCCCGCCCGGCCCGGCCCCGCTCCGCTCCGCGCCCCGCTCCGCGCCCCCCGCGGCGGCCGGGAGCGGGTCGGTGGTGTGGGGCGAGCCCGCGGCGGCGAGAGCGAGCGGGCAGAGACGGAGCGCAAGGAAAAAGGTTACCTGTCGCGGAGAGTGCAGAGCGGGCCCTGACGGCCGCTTCCCTCCCCGCTCAGCGGCCGAGGCGGTAACGGGCAGGTCCGGTCGCCAATTTCTACGCAAGAACCTGCCACACAGTTTAAATGTCAGGGACAACAACCCCCCCCCCCCCCAAAAAAAAGGGGGGGGAAAAAAAAGGAGGAGAAAAAAAAAAAAGAGAGAGAGAGGGGTGCGCTGCCTCCGCACTAACTTTCCCTTAATATCAGCGCCAGCGCCTCCCCCATTGGCTGGGCCGCCCCGGTGACGTCACGGCGGACAGGAGTTCGCTAATGAGACATTTTGGGTGACACGAGCGCGGCCGGCGCGAGCCCCGGGCCCGGCCCCCCCCCCCCCCCCCCCCCGCCGGGGCGGCCGGGCCCCCTCTCCGCCGGCGCCTCGGGGCGCCCCTGGCCCCGCGGGTGGGCCGCGCCCGGGAGCCCCCGCAGCCCGGCTGCCGCCCTCCGCCCGCTCTGAGCTGCGGCGCTCGGAGACGCCCTGGCCCGAGGCGTCCGGGCGGCGCTTTCGGGGGCGCTGCGAGCACCGGCCCCGGCCCCTCGGGACGGGGCGGGCGGCGGTGCCCGGGGACCCGCCGCCCGCCCGCGGCGCGCGTGGGTCGCCCCCGCGGCGCGGCGTGGCCGGGGCTGCCCCGCCGGCGGCTGCAGCCCGCGGGGTGCGGAGGGCTGAGCCCCGGCCGCGCCGTCGGATGGTGCCGCTGCTCCCGGCCCGCGCCCGCAGCGTTAGAAGGAGCGGGGCCGCTATTTGCACACACTGGTCGGGGTAAATAATTTATCAGCAGAGAGGCACCCCCTCGCGTGCCTCAATAGTTTTATTGAACTGTACTTAAAATGTCTCATGAACCCGCACTCTGGCCCTGCCTCGGCGGGGGCTGCCAGATGAGCGAGAGAGGGCTGGGGAGGGGGGGAGCAGCGGGGCCTGCTTGCCCCGGGGGCCCGGCCGCCCTGCCCGCCGCGGGCCCCGGGGGGGGTCGGGTCGGGGGCGACCCGTTTGCAGCCGCCCCCGCGGCCGGGGGAGCGGGCGGGCGGCGCGGCCAGGCGCGGGTTTCTCGGCGCGCCTGGAGCCGCTGCCATTAAGGGGCCGTGGCTCCCTGCAACCCGGCAGGGTCCTCCAGGGAAGCGTTGGAAACACCACGGCTCCCGCCTGCTTATCTGGCTGTCAATAAAAGGAGATGGCTCCTAAAGCAGGGCCAGGTGCGGCCTCCCCTGCTCTCCAGCGCGCTGCTCTCCAGAAACTGCTCAGGCGTGAAGCCAAGTCTGCTTGGCCAGGCCTCGGCGGAGGCAGGCAAACAGTCCCCTCGCCAGCACCAGAGCGCTCTCTGTTTGCCTTTTCATCTCCTCAAAAAAAAATATAGCGAGAGGAAAGCAAAGGAGGAAGGTGGGGGAGCGCCGAGAGCAGAGTCCGTGTTTGGCTTCTTGATCACCGCTGAGGCTGGGGGCTGAAAAACAAAACAAAACAAAACTCGGGGGTGAATAAGCAAAATAAGCAAAGCTGCAAATCACGGCGCTGCGGGGCAGAGCGGAGCCCGGGGCTCCCCGCCCGGCCTGAGCTCGGCCGCCCGCTCCCGGGACGGGCCGCGTCCCCCTCGGCCGCCCTGAAACCGCCACGCTTTGCCCCGACCGGGCAGGACGGCGGGGCGGGGGCCGGGCCGCCACCCCGCGCAGCGCCGCGCAGCGCCGCGCAGCGCCGCGCACCCCGCGCCCGCCCGGGGCCGGGGTGTCTCCGGCCCACGGCAACGCCTGGAAAACGGGCTGCAAAAGCCCTGTCCCTCCTTCCTCCTTCTCTTGCCGTCGAGCCCGCAGCCCGCACCTGGGCTGCGCCCCGGCCGCGGAGGGGGGAAGCGGCTGCGCGCGGGCCGGAGCCGTCCGCCGGCGCGGAGCCGTGCGGGGCTCGGAGCGGCCGCCGCCGCGCCCGGCTCAGGCAGGGGCATGGCAACGTGTTACAAATTTAAAAGCATTATACATATTTGATTTACACCGCGATACGAAGTGTTTTTTTTTTTTTTTAAGGATGCCCCAAACCCCCGCGTTCACATAGATTGAGCAATTCTCAGCACACACTGCAATAATGAGCTTTAATTCTCTATCCAAGCAGAACTTGAGCAATAATAATAAGCACATCAGAACAATTTGTTTACTGTGGCATTGCACAGGCTGCAGGGTCCAAGACTAGCTGCAATAAACGGTAAAAACCGAAGGAAACTCTCTAGAACAGGGAAAATATTGCAAGTAGAAACGTGGTTTGGCTTTCCAGGAAAGAGATACTTGACTAGCATTTTAGCTGGGATATGTTGCCCTTGTCCAAGGTATGTGTTTTTAAATACTTTCTTTTCATTTCACCACACGCTTCTTTTCTTGTCTAACATTTCTCTTTTGCCCCAGGATTGCGTTTAAACCTTGATGCAGAAATGTAATTTTGCTCGTGTTTGGTTTTATTTTGTTTTTTTTCCTCTCGTCCTGTTGGCTTAGTCCTCCTGCAGTTTGATAGAAACTGAATAGCTCCATCTCTTCAAATAAAAAATGCCTGAATTGTTATTGAAAAGGCTTTTTGTGTGTTGCCATACAAAGGTTTGAGATATTTCAACATGTTGTGTGTATGGGCTCGAGTCTACAGGGCTCTCGTGCAACCTGGTAAACGTTTCCATCTAGACTTCCCTTGACGTTAAACGAGATCAGTCTGAGGCGTCTGATACATGGCATCCTATTTTGTAAACCCTCTCAGCTTCTAAACTTGTTTTAACAAGCGGGATTAATGCGCCTGAGTGTGTGTTTGTGTGGTTTAATTTAAGATGCTGCGAGAAACTTCTGTGAACTGAAGCGTCCTAAAGACAGAAATTTAGCAAAGAGAACATTTCCCATCGTGAAGAATCCCACTGTAGCCGACTGTATAATAAGACTATTATTTTCAGTGCTGCAACCTTGTTTTCTCATCCAAAAAAAAGGGTTCAAGATTAAAAAAACCCAACTTCTTGCTCAAAAAAAATGCATAGAGCTATAAATCATTTCTCTACGTTCCAACTTTGTAGCTGGGCTTTCTCCCTATATACTTTTTCCCCGATGACTCCTAATGCTATTAATTTGGCTAAAACTTTATTCTGGGTTGTCTTGAATTATTTCCCTTCTCTATCCTTTTAAACATTTTCATAATAAGCGTGACTCCGGACAATGTTTGATTTGTTTTTCTCCCCTCATCCCGGTTTAGACTGAGACATTAGCTGAATTCCCTGGGGGTGATTGGATGCAATTCGCTGAAAGTCGACAGGCACGTCCTGGATGTTAGAAATTCACTTTTCCTCAACGTGACAAGGCTGAGTTCGATCTACAATTGTATTTGAAAGGGCAATGAGCGGAAAGATCTCCCATCATTAAAGCCTCCCTCTTCTTTAGCAAAATAACAAGATACTTCATTTGCACACAAACACTCAGAAGAAAAAAAAAAACCCAAACCCCAAACCGACCAGCGATAACTCTTTTATAAAACACTATCTTCGCATACATTGGGGGGGGGGGAGAGAGGGAAGAGGACGACATATCAAAAGGTATCGGAGGTTCCCCAAAGCGCCCATGTGATCAAGTTGACTTTTTACTTTAAATCTTGAATAAGATGTGAGTTGTAACAAGGGGATTTGCACTTACTCCATGACCCTTGTAATTGGATTAAATATAGACTGAGACGTACAAAAACATACCAAGATTGACACCTGCCAACTGGACTTCCTTATGATTGATTGTGATGCTTCGTGCTGGCAACAATAATGAAATAAATTGTATGGATAAAACAGCACATTTGTCATTTCCGTGCCATAAGAGAGGAAGCCAGCGTGTTAGGCAAGCTGTTATCTGACAGACGAGAACAGCAGACAAAACTAAAGAGCTAAACAAGGATTCCAGACATTGACAAGACAAATTATAACTTGTCACAACCTCTTTAAATTCAGAAGTTTTCAATTAACATATATATTGCTGTTACATATAAGATCGGGTGGACTTAAAACACAGACACGCGGGGGCCGGGGGCTGCGAGCGGGCGGGCGGGCGCGGCCGTGCCCCGCCGCGCCGCTCCCACGCGGGGCCGAGCCCCGCCGCGCCGCGGGCTGCGGGGGGCCGCGGAAGGCCGCGGGGGGTCCCCAGGGGCGGTCCGCGCCCCGGCGCCCCCGCCCCGCGCTCTGCCCGCGCCGGCCCCGGCGCGCTGCCCAGCCGCGCAGGCGGAGCTGCTCCGCGGCGCGCCGGCGCCCCCCGCGCAGCGAAACGCGGCCGCCCGCGGCTTGTCCTCTCGGCGGTGTCTGGGTTTACGGCTCCGCCGGCCGGAGGGCGCGGAGGTGCGCGGCCGCCGCCGCTCCCGGCTGCCGGCTCCGCGGCTCCTCCGCGCCCCGGCGCGGCCGGGGGCCTGGGGCTGCCCCGTCTGCCGGCGCCGGAGGGAGCGGGGCGGCCCCGGCCCCGGCCGCGGCCCGGCCTGCCGAGCCCCCAGACCCCCCCAAACCCCAGCAACAGCGCCCGGCGCCGCCGCCGAGCGGCTGCGGGACCCGCCCGGGGAGCCCCGAGGTGCCGATCCGATCCGGTCCGGTCCGGTCCCCCCCCGCAGCGCGAGGAAATCCTCAGTCTGCCCCGAAAACTGTCCAGGGGCAACTGCAGCGCTCATACAGATATTTTTTTTTCGTCCGCTTTTCTTTTGTCTGGTCTGGAGGTGACTCGCGGTAAAAGGGTGAGCCGGAGAAGCGCGGCTCTCCCCGGCCGCCACGGAGGAGGGGCCCCCTCTCCCCCCCAAAAACCCAAGCCCCAACTTGAGAAAAAATAAGTAATATTCTAAGGCGACCTTTCCATTTGGTGTAATTACTGCCAAACTCATTCCTCTAAATTAAATGCTGAAAGTGATTTGAATCCTTGTAAAGCAAAAACCAAGTTCCATCGAATTAGTTGTAGCCTGCCTGCTTTCCCCAGTGACTGCATCTATTAACATTATAATCTCAAACACCATTTTTTATGTAACACTATTGTTAGTAAATCAACTCCTCAGGTCCACAGAGACGCTGACCCCTGGCAATTCAGTGAAAGTGTAATTATCTCCCCGAATCTTGGACAGATTTAAGAGATTACATTTCAACTAAATCTATATCAATGCTAATTTTTCCAGACTCCAGGTGCTAGGCACTCCGAAATGGTGTTTCTGCCCAGCAGAACGGGTTACAAAGAGGAGAGGGCTTGCTGTGTAGAGGGCCAAAAGAAATGAAGCCCCACATAAAATTACACCTATTTTTGCTACAAAACCTGGTTCTTGTATGGCAAAGTTAAACAAAGCAGCTATGCTAAATTAGCGTTAAATAAAGGCTAGTTTAATGCTCGGTTACAGTCAACTGGTGTATATTTGATGGCTAATTGTCTATCAAAATTAAAAAGAAAAGAACAAATGATTCGTTATAAGAAGGTGTTAAAAGCTTCGACAAAAGGACATTTCACAAATATAGTATCTGTGGATAGCGAATTGTCCTTTCGAAGCTTTTTTAATGTAGTAAAGGCCTGGGACTCCCTAGATATGAATAATGGGGAGAAACGTGCTCTTTTATTCAGAAAGAGCCTCCTTTAAAACATTCACACTAATAAAACCAAAAGGACCATATTCTGGGAAGGAACCGGGACCCAGTTGGATGTGATTTCCAGCGGCCGCTTAAATAAATAATGCCTCGGCAGTAAAAAGGCATTTAAATGTTATTTGGTTTGCGCGCTTAAAGAGACCCAAGCGCCTTCCCGATTGACAGCAGCCCCAACTTGCAAATCAGCCGATATTAGCAGGAAGAAAACAATATTTGGGGGGCTGCGGGAGGGAGAGGAGGGGGCTGGCCTGGGTGCGCGGCCCGCGCAGGGCCGGCCGCGCAAACAGCGCCCAGTGCACTTGGTTTCCCCCCAGGTAAAGGGCTCCGAAATATTCGGGCAGGGGCGCAGAGAGCGAAAGAGATGCCCGAGTAGGAGGGAAAAAGGTAAAAAAACAAGTAGTTGGGCCAAGTTAATTAAACAGGAAAGGCGCAAAGGCGGCGCCGGGGAGGGCCAGCGGCAGCGCCCGGTGCGGGGCTCCGCGCCCCCGCGGAGGGCGAGTGGGAGAGCCCGCGTATGCAAAAAAGCCCCGACTAAATCAGGCAGCAAGAACGACAAACCGTCTGGAAAATGGACCCATGGAGCAGCAAGAATGTACTTTTTTATCTTTGACAACTTGTGTCCTAAAGAAACTATCTTGAAGATAATTGAAATGATTACAATTCATTGCTGCGTTACTTTGAATATGAACAGTCAAATAATGAAATCTTAGTAATACAACAAAAATTTAATTTACATTACACCACTGCTTGAGGTTCTTTTTCTTTTTTCTTTTTTTCTTTTCCTTTTTGTATGCCCAGCTTCCCCTAGAAATTTTGCGCTAACACACACATAATTCTGTACTTCGTTGCATTATTCATATTTTCGGGGGTATTTCCCCCTCCCCCCTTCCTCAGCGACGGCCGCTGAAACTCGGCGGCGCGGGCGCGGGCGCGGGCGCGGGCGCGGGGAGCGGCGCGCTGGGGCCGGGCCGCCCCGCCGCGCTCCCGCTGCTCCGCGGCCGCCAGCGCGCAGCGCCCGCGCAGCCCGGCCCGCGGCTCTCCCCCGTCGGCGGGTCCGTCCCGGGTGACTCAACTTCGGAAGCTGCTCTGGGGCTCTGTGCTATTAATTTATTTTTATTTTTTAATTTGCCGTTACTCTTATTTTTCCGCCTGCCAGCAGGCTTCCTCGAAGCCGCAGGGCGTCCCCAGGGCGCCGGTTTCCGTCGGGGCTGGCGCAGGGCAGCGGCGCTCACCTGCCCCGCGCCGGCGGCGGGGCCGGGGCGCCCTGCCCGCCCCCCTGCCCGCCCCCCTGCCCCCCGGCCCCGGCCCCTGGCTGGCCCCCCCCGGCCCCTGGCCGCCTCGCAGCTTGCGCGGGCGCAGCCGAGGCAGCAACGGACCCGTATACATCCTCCGTGCAACTAACTGTTTCTCAAAAAAAAAAAAAAAAGACCATCTGGTAATTGTCTTCCTTTAGATCTTCCCTTAATTATGCTTTTAATTAAAGATGGTTCAAGGCATTGGACCACATGAAGGGCAGTAATTACAAATTACATTACAAACCCAACAGATGTAGCTCTATCTGCTGGGAAAAAGGTACCGGAATAAAATTTGACTAAACTTTAGGATAAATTAATCCGCTGCCTTGAGAACAGAAGCACATTTTTTATTATGCAGACTCTAGCCAGGATTTAAGTTCTCTGTCATGATTGTTTTCATATTTCTTTGACATCTATTGATTTGGAGGCAGCTGCAAGGCTTTGTCACAAGAGAGAAGAGCAGTCACAATATATTAGCTTGATGGCATAACTCGAATATGAGTAGGAAGGATAGAAACATGACAGGGAGCCACGTGACCGACTGATGGGTCTCCAACAAAATAAAGAAATTAATTTTTAATAAAAAGCTTTAAAAATACCACAGCCAGTGCAACAGCGAGAGCGAATGGCAGAACTTGTGCATTATCGAGCACTGGAGGCTCTGAAATGTACCCTGAAGACGAGGAGGGGCTCTGCTTTTAATTTCCAGCTAGGACTTCTGTGTTCAGCCAGAGTCACCAGGAGCAGAGCCGGCCGCGACGGGCGCGCTGGCGGCCGCGGCCCACCCCGCGCCAGCAGCCAGCTGGGCCTGGCGGCGCCTCAGTGCTGGAAAGGAGCATCGCTTTGCCCCTCATCTGCTCGGAGGCAGAACTGGGAAGCCCCAACGAGAGCTGATGCAGACCCCCTTTGGTCTGCGGAGAAACGCAGACCCGATCGCCTCTGCAGCGAGGGACGGCGGCGCAGGCGCAAAGATTTCCGGGGGAACATCGCCCCGCTGGTCTGTGGTCACTGACGGCCCTGGATAAGCCCCTTGCGATGCACGTTGTGGGGCTGCGCAGGCACAGGCGTGCCAGCCGTTTTGCAGTGGCCTGTTTTGCAGAGGCTGGCTGGTGCATCGGGAGGGGATCAAGAAATCACGGGCGTAGGGGTTTACGAAATCGAGTTCTGGTTCAGCGGCCAAACACATCACTGACAGTCCAGGGGCTGTTCTCCAGTCAACCTCCAGTTCAAAGTATGCGCCTCTCCCACCTTTTGCCAAAATCTTCCGCTAAATGTGTAAGTGGGAGCTCAAAGTATTTGAGCAGGTTTGGGCAAGGTAACAGAATTTCCCTGTCTAGGGGAGGCTGTTTATTAAAAGCCGTCATTGAAGTCAATCCGGAGGGCCGGGACAGTCAGGATTCACATGTCAGACGCTTCATCAGACCATTAAAAAGAAATTAAGTTGGGACATTTCGTCTGCCCCTCTCCCAACTCCACCACTGTGGGAAACGCATGAAAAAAATCCAGGCAGCACCTCAATGCGGGGGGAGAGACGGGCTCGCCTTCAAGCCGCAGCGCAGGCTGCACAGCCCTCGGCGTCCCCAAAAGGTGAAGGCGGGCTCGGGCGGCTTTGGGCACCAGGTTGCTCAGGGATCCCTGGTTTTGGCCGCAGTGTGGAAATCCCGCTCGCACTGGGGCACCCCGAAGCCTTTATCCAGAAGTGGGCACCCTCCACGAGGAAAGCAAATGCCCGTGCAGTCACGCAAGTCCTTTCTCAGGCAAAATTTCCAGCGTGCCTTGGCTTTAGCTAAGGTACTCTGGGATTTGCCCAGCTGCCTTCACCCCCCAAAGAAGCCGCAGCGCAGAACAAGGACAGATGTATTAACGCACCCGCGTGCACCTTGCCCACAGCCTCGGCTATACATTCACACGTTCACACACGCTCTATTAATAGTGTTTCTTTTTTTTTTTTTTCACTCTGATGTGTGTTAAGCGCTGCAACCGTCTGACCCGTTTCCTTATTAATTTTTGGATTTCATCTTGCTCAGGGTGGAGCAATGGGAAAAGGTCCTGTTGGCTTCTTGGGGCCTTCGTGTCAGGAAGGGAGCTATTTCAAAGGACCTCTTTGAGTGCCCTTTAATCAGCCAGCTCTGTGTTCCCAGCGATACCGTAGTTTATGACTGCAAAGTGTCGGTAGGTGCTGTTATATAGGTACATGCAATACGTTACAGCTTCTGGACTCATTTTATTTAAGATGAGCAAACATAGTTCCCCTCTATTTGTTCAAGTTTTAGGCCTGTGTTTTGCTGCATTTTCCCACTTCTCTACAAAAAAGTGATCCAGGTGACAACATTTTCTGCACTGGAAATGAAGAATAATTTCAGGTTTAAAGTGATGTTTCTATGAAAATTACATATACTATTCTGGGAAACCTATGTAGATAATACAACTAGTCGATATAAGATTATAGATGCTCTTGAAAAGCTCGTATTCCTTCTTTATGGAGACATTTTGTATGTTTTTGCATGACAACAAACACACACATTTGCCCCAAATTGCAATAAGGCTTTTACATCACAAAGGGCATGAAATAAGTAGATTTCTGTGATACTTTGGTTCTTTGTAATTAAGTAGCTCTGTCGACAGTCCCGCGTGCTGCCGTTCAGAAACGATGGCACGTGCAACTGGGCAAACGCTTCCCTGTGAAATATGTGAAAGGCTGCAGATGTTTTCCTGCTCTGCTGTGCAAATCTAAGACCTTTTCTTGGCGGCGTGGTATGTACTTGCTTGGAGCGGTAAGGAATGCTTTTCTTTGCTTTATAAGACTCACCAGATATAAAGCTAATGCCATGTGCACAGCTCTGGCTTTCAGTGGGCCTGATGCTGAGGGGGTCGCTGATGGGAAGGGCAGATCGCCAGGCCCGTGTGATACACCCACTGGACCAAAACCACAGCTTGTGCAATGCCTGGTGGTGTTTATGTCAATAAGCGATTAATGCCGTTTTCTGTTGTATTCTTCTTTCATGGGTCAATATTAAGTAGAATTTTTTTTCTATTATAGTCTAAAATTGAACTTCTTATTACAAATGATGGTCCTTATTGCTATTAAGCGTGGAGAATGTATTACCTTAAATACGAACGGCTCGGTTCTCGCGGCTCTGCCCCGTTTGCTGAGCAGGGATTGAAAGCAGGTAGTAAATGAAGTAAGTGAAAGATTCTGCGCCTTTTAGCAGCGTATCTCCCAGCCCTGATCACTACTCACATGTGAATTGTGTTGCAGGCAGTGATGGTGTTGAATAAGCCAGCGGTTTCAGCAGTGCAGAAGGGGTGCAATGATGCCGGCCTTGGTGCGCGCAGCAGTGCATAGCGCTGGGGGTTTCTCCGCCAGCCGGCGCAGAGGCATGAGCTGGGAGTGTCCGCAGGATGCACAGCGCCAAAACGCAGCGCTGCTGGTCACTCCAAGTGACCAGAAAATCCTCCTGTCAGCTTGTCATGCCCTCCGTGATGCCATGTTTTTAACATGTATGTAGAAGGCATATTGCAATTTCCAGCAGTTTTAAAGAAAGATTGTCTCACTGACACATCGGCCTAGAAAACAAGGGGTGAGAAAATATTCCTTCCAACCAGAACGTAAGCAAATTTAACACTTCCAGAAAACACTGACAATTACTTTCCTGTGCACGGTGATGTTACATTTTTAAGGTGCAATATTTTGGCGTTCAGTCCATGTTAGACGCTAACGTTAGGCACGGCGTTTGGGATATACCTTTCTCAGCGGCTGCAACTTCATCCTTAGTGGGTCAGATATTACAGGCTTCACGCAGAGATTGGAAAATTGCCCCTCTGCGCCTCAGCCGGTGTACTCTTTCCAGTTAGGTTTGGGAACAAATTAGTTTGGGTAAAGAAAGAATATATATTGATATATTTCTTTTTAATGCAGGTTGATTTAGAGTAACTGGGGAAGCTGCTTAGGGGAGAAGTAGTCCCTGGGGAGGTAGATTAGTGAGAAAATACAGACACAGTCACAATCCCAGGCGACATTTCTTATATGGCTTCTCGGTTTAGCACCTAAAGAGTGCATGTGTGCGTGCTAGATCTTGGAGATTAACTTAAAGCCGAACATTTCTTTGTACATTTTTACTTTTTCCAACTGGTATGAAATTGAAAAATTCAGCATGTTAGGAACTTTTTCCTGCTTTGTTTAGAAAATTGTTCAGTTGTCCTTAGCCAACAACTTGTAAGCCATTTCTTGTAAGTGTTTGCCCTGCGCTGCAGGGCAGTGACACAGAGCACGGTGCACGTAGGTGTGTCTGGAGGACTCGCCTGCGCGCGAGTGCGTGCGCGTTCACACACACAGAGGCACGGCCCCTCTCTTCTGGCAGCCTCTCGGAAAGTGAGTTTCTCGTTTTGCTACAAGGACACATTCACCTGTAGAGGGTCTGGGGCAGGACAAGACTTCCAAACGTTGCACACGCAAACGCTAGCTAAAGAAAGGCCCCCGCAGAAATGTTTCTGTGCAGCTTACGCCCATTCTTGCAAACAAGATTTATCCATGGGCACCGAGAGCCAAACATTTTCTTCACAAATACCACATTACCAAAAAAAATCTGGAACAGTACATATTCTTGTAGGTTATTACTGAATTCAAAAATAAGGCAAGCAGGGACTTTTCAAAAAACTGAAAGTTTCCTTTTCTTCTCTCAGACAAGAAAATGCTGTTGGTGGGTAGGAGTTTCCTTTGAGGGGCAACACACGTCTCTGGCTGCTCCTCAGCGGGGTTCACCAGCGCCACCACTGGGTTTTGAGGGGGTCCCACCTGCTGCGAGCCCCCTCGGGTGGGCAGCGACAGAGCACGCTCCGGCTACGTTCACTTTCACGCGTTTCCCCCAATGAAATCGGAGCTCCAAAAGCAAGACCCATCCCTCGGGGGCGATATAGAGAATTGCGGCAGTCCTTGGAGGACTGAGGATCCTCAAATCAATGACTGCATTAGGCTGATCCGTGTTTGTGGCCGTCTCGGCTGCAATAGATGCGGCGTGGGCAGGTGTCTTCAGGCGTCTCGGGGAGCCGCGGGGCCGAGCGCGGGACCACGGCACTCGTGTTCCCGCTGCATGTGTGGGTGCGTGTGCGTGCGTGTGTGTGTGTGCATGCGTGTGTGCGTGTGCGTGTGTGTGCGTGCGTGTGTGTGTGTGCATGCGTGTGTGCGTGTGCGTGTGTGTGCACAGAGAGGGAGTGACAGCATCTCCTGGAGATGAACAGTTCCACGGGGTACGAGTACCCAGTTAATACTAAACACCATGACGCGAAAAAGTCCCATGAACAGAAAAATCAGTGGGACTATTAAGATATTCAGAAGGAATCAGAGCTTTTTTTTGCGGGGGGAAGGGGATTGCTGCCTAAATGGGTATAAGTTGCTTTTTTATAAAACTGACATTGTTAAACACGTAGACATAGAAAAGACGGAGGAGCCAGCGATTGCTACCTGTACCAAGCAGCGATCCGTACTGATCTAAATAACATGGGATTAACACTAACCACATCTGGCAGAAGCGCGCGTCACAGCCCAAAGCCGGAGCTGCACCTGGACGTGACAAGCGGCGACGAAGGCTGCGTGGGTGCAGTCTCCGGGCCTCCGAAGGCCGCCGACGTCTAGCCGCTGGCCTCCCCTTCCCCTGCTCGCTGCGGCGGCGCTGAGTGCGGCGGTCACCTGCCCGCGCCGCAGCCTGCAGGGAGAGGGACCGAGACACCACGCAGATCTTGCAAATTTTGAGGGTTTTGCACTTGCATGTCTGGTTTTCCCGAACACCACTGTGTTTTCCTAAGGGTTTTTCATGAGGTTCCAGTATCTTGTGTGATTTATCTCTGAGTCATATTCTGAATTCCCCTCTTTAAACAAAAATCTCCCCTTCGCTGCCAGATTGTGACTAGCTGCCCTCACGCGCTAAGACGATTGTTTAGAAATCCGCGGTGCCGTTTCTGCGCAAACACGCAGCCCGCAGTTGTGAAATGCGTGTGTGTCCCCGGCTCTGCCAATCACGAGGCTGAAACGGAGGCTCATGCACAGCAGGGAGTGCTGAAATTCGCAGGAAATAAGGAATTTACAGCAGCCTCATCACTGGCAGTTTTTTCTTGTCTTCAGCCAGGCCCTTCGCCATGGTTCTTCCACGTACTTTTTGCGTATTTGGAAGAGGACTTCAGCAGCTGGCTTACTTGCAAGTGGCTTGGAGCATATACCCGAAGCCACATAAAGACAGGAGCTAGATTCAAGGAAGGGAGTGACACATTTTCCCTAAAAACATTATCCAGAGAATCGGGCTAATATGAGTAGCTTGCTTTACAGTGATAGACAGGGTCAGACTCATTACTTCTGGACAGCGCTCTAACACGCTGGGCACAAGGTGCTGCCTGCGCAGCGCAGCGGCAGAGCCTGGGACGAGAGCTGCCGCCTTCGGCCGGCGCGAGGGCCCCGCAGCCGGGGCTGAGGACCGTCTCTCCGCGATTCGTCCCTGAGCCGGGCGATGTTTGCTGCCGTGTGGTGGCTGCTCTTGAGGGGGATGTCTGCACACCCCGCTCCTAAAAATCTTTTGCGTGTGCTTTTGCAAGTGATTTCACTGGGGCTATGAGATTACTCACTGTCTGCAGAGCAAAGGCTCGGCCTGAGTCTTTGCAGGCTCAGGGATTTGTATCTTAATCATAAAGCGGGAATCCGTGGGTGTAATTGATTTTTGTTTAAGAAAAGTCTTCGTATATCACATTTAATGAATGCATTATTACAGTAACAACAGCGTAAAAGCAGCCCTTGCACTCCAGAGGTTATAAATGAAATGGGTTCACTTAATTTTTTATGCTCTTTTGCAAATGACTTTTGTTTTACGTTACACGAAATGATTTTATTTTATTGATATGAGATCCTCCAAAGGAATAAAGACTTTCTCCCAATATCTGGAGCTTGCATTCTTGTTGTAACCATTAATTGAGCCACCTACAAATCAGTCACCTGAGAAAAGCCATTGAGAAAACTGCAGAAATGCATTTTTTTTTAGCACAAAACTCTCATTCAGTAGTAGAATGCTGAAGATTTACTAAATGGATTTTACCTCCAGGAACAAAACATAAGAAGCATTAATTCTGCACATTTTTAATTATATTTCATTGCCCAGCAAAGCATATCAACAAATATCCCCCCGCACGCAGAGAGGCGGCACGGCAGCAGAGCGGGTTCGTGGCTGTGTCTGACTGGGTCACCGCCAACGAGACGCGAAGGGTCCCCACACCACAGCGCAAGCGCTGCAAGTATTAACTTCCCTTTAGAGCCTGCTTCAGTGCAGATCCGATGTAGCAAAAAGATTTTCCAGCTTGAACATAAACAGTAAACATACAACAAAAATATCACACAGACAGCAGCTACTTTTCCAACATTAATGCCATGGTCACAGTCGTGGGCTCACTTTGGAAAGCTCTTGGCAACTGGTCCGTAGTATGGATTAAAAGCCTGCAAAATATTTTGTTAAACAGTGCGGCTGTACACTCAAAAGCACAAAGCATGGCTTCAGTCCCCAGGAAAATTCACTGCTACGCTCCAAGCGTTATTTACCGAGGGAAAAATGTTCATTAATGTTCTGGGCTGAGCTCGGGGCCCCGTTTGAAAACCTCGTGTCAGGCTTTCAGGAGCTTTGTGTCCCTCCCCCGAGGGACGGGGAAACTCTGGATCAAGCCCTTCACGACGGCAATTTTCATTTGCTGTAAAAGCCTGACATATGTATAAAGGATAATGGAATAAAGGGAATAGCCCTGACTCTCTTTCAAAATTGTAAGGTTATTTCCTAAGTTATTTTATTAGTATCTGCAAAATAATGCATAATATAGTAGGAAAGGGAAATTGAAGAGCTAGCTGAATTAGTCTTGCAAGGTCTTAGAGCCAGTAATGATCTCCTCTGGTAACAAGAAAATCTACCGACACCTCCAACTTTAGGAAGAGCAAATAAACCCCTGGAAATCTCCAACAGCCTCTGCCCTGAAGCCAGCTTCTTACCTTCACAATCACTTTTATTTAAGTTTCTTACACTTCAGCAAAATTCAGCAGAGCTTGACAAATTCATTTTGCAAGAGAAAGTCTGCTACAACTTGTTTTTCCTTTTTGTTTTTAAACTGTGGAAACACTGGGAAGCATTTCTGAAAAAAAAAAAGATGTTTTCACCCTAGTTAAGCTGTGCTTTACAGAGCAGCAAAGGTTGGCTGCTGTTAGAACCGCGTTGCAATTTGCATGAAAACAAATTGTGAATTTGAGGCTGTGTTCCTACCCCAGCTTTGCCATCAGCACGTTTTGTAGCGTTGTTACAGGTGACTGTAGGCACACACAGGCGAGGGCTGCAGCGGTCCGCGTGCTGCACACCCTGCGCGCTAGCGCTGGGTAATAACCCGTGTTAATAATCCTTGGTTACACTTCAGGGGCAGTTCAGTTATTTGGGATTACAGATTTTACCTCCTCAGACAAGTCAAAAAATTGTTTTTTAATAAATAAGAATTTTCAAATGCAGAAGTTATAATTAGTTTCTGAACGGCAAGAAGCGGTTATTAGAAACTAATGAATACTGTCAGGACCTTGAAATTATAGGCATGCACTGGACTGGATTGCTCGGTTTAATCTCCAGCGCCTTTGAATTCACTAAGTAGGTCAGATCAGCAATGAATACAGATGTCATAAGAGAAGGTCAAAAATCCAAGCAAAAATTACAGAAACAAATGTGATCCCCAAACTCTGTAACTCAATGAATGCTCGAGACCCCTTCTCTGCTAGGAAGTAACGCCTGCAAAGGACCCAAGGGCAAATTTAATGCAAAGAAACACCCCAGAGGCAGCGAAGGCAGCAGAGAGGTGGCATCTAGCGAGAAGCCCGATCGTACAGGGGTTTGTTTGGAGTTCGCCCCCATCCAGCGCCGGGACGGGACCAGCTCGGCGCCGGGTGCGGGAGGTGCCGGCAGGCAGCAGGGAGCCGGGCGATGCCCCAGCCTGGCTCGTGGGGGCCCCGGGGCCGCGGCCGCCCGCAAAGCCCACGCGGACCCCGCTGCTGCGGGCACGCGCTTGCGGGGCACGACGGCCCTTCTGCCTGAGTAGGGCTGTGGAAAACCCTAAAAATACATTTATTTCAGAACCTTGATCCCTGGAGACATCCTAACGTGAACTAGGTGACCCGCCGAGCAGGCGACACCCTGCAGAAGAGGGACGGACGCCAGCAGCTACCCTCAGACTAGGGTGTGCAGACTGAAGTCGGAGATAGGCTCGGTACGCCCTGCTCCATATCGACGCTTGGTCGATACCACTGACCAAACGCTCAGCGCCCGCTCTTAAAATCATGACTGGTTTAACAGGAAAAGATTGTAACAAGTAGCACATTTAGGGGTTCCTTCTGCCTCCTACTTTTGGGGGTTTTCTCTCGAGTCAGAAGCACGAGAAAAGTTATTTCTGGATGAACCTCTCCCCGAAGAGCACAGCGCGGGGCGCCAGACTTTCCACAGCAGCAAATGTCACAGGACTCCTGAAAAACGCCAAGAGTCGGCACCGCTGGGAATTTGGGAGCAGGCTGACCTACCTGCCGCCAGCAACCTCCCGGCGCTGCGGGGGGCACTCCCCTCTTCCCCGCCAAGGGCAGCGGGAGCGGGAGCTGTCGATGCGGTTTGCTGGCCGGCGTCCGCAGAAAACTGCGGCTCGCCCCGGGACAGCCCAGCTGGAGGCAGGGGAGCAGCAAGGAGCATCGGAGGGAGAGCAGTCCGTCAGATCGCAAATAAAGCAGTGGGCTTTTGGAGGCTTTCGAAGCACGGCTGTCGTGCAGCAAGGAGGGCTTTGCAAAAGCAGAAAAGTTTGTGTTAAATGCAGACTGCGTCTAATAACGAGAGCGACCGAAAGGGCCCCCGCCGCCGTGGGGAAGCGGTACCTGTTGCGGGAGCTTTTACTGCAAATTCCTCTCCGTTTTTGTGGCTCTGTGACGCTTGGGTGCATAAGTTAGCAGAGGCTGCTTGTGTGCAGAGAACAGCCATAAATGGACTGGAAAAGCATATGCTTTATTCATAAAAGTGAGTGGCACGGTTCTGCGCAAAATATAAATAGTGAATGTTTTTTCTAATGAAATGCTCTCTAATGGCAGTTGGGAGACTTCCCTTTTCCCCAGGTATAAACACTGGGAACTCAAATAACCAGTAATATTTTTGCAAACTACAAGCATGTTTATGAGCTATAAACTGTGTAAAATGTACTGGCGTTTGGAGAATATTAAAATCTAGTAGCAGCTCATGCACAAGTTCATTTTTCAGCAAAAAGCAAAAAAAGCCACCTCGCAGCGGAGGCTGGGGCACGAGGAGGGCTAGTTAGGGGATCGGCCCATTTGGCAGGGGTCACACGGTGACGGTCTTTTTAGAAACAAGTCCATTAGGTTGGGCCATGTTGCAAGAGTGGGTCTGAGGCCGGACCCAAAGTCCCTGCTACCAGGGACCAAAAGCCAAGTCATTGACTCCAACAGGGTTTCAGACTCACAGATAAGTATTTATTACTTAGGATTTTTTTTCCTTTAAACCTGAAGACTTTTTCATTAAGACAAACCAGTATCTTTCAGTTTCCCCTTCTAGCAATCGCTACAGTAAACGACAGGAGAACAAAGTGGGGACCGTGACCAGGTTAGAAATGTTGCAACCCTTAGTAAAAGGGGTGAAAAAAAATTGCAGTCTCTGAGACAGTAAAGGATTTTTCAAATATCGGTGGAGAAACTCATTGTTTACGGATTTGGAGAGCTAGCTCAGGAAAAAATTAAAATATCTCCTATTTACCAGTCCTGCAATCACTGAGCACGCCAAATTCCTGTTGAGGTAATGCTCATTTTGTGCCAGAGAGACAGCATATGGCATAAAGCAATTTTCACTCCCAGTTCTGGGTAAAAAGTTTGTTACTGTGGGCTTATGCAGGGATTGATTTACGCACCACAAAAGTGAAACCCGAAGAGCGATGGGCCGTAGCGTCTATGCTGTGGTGGGGTTCAAGGCCACTTTCTCCGTTGAACCTGTCGAGGGAAGGGCTTTGCAGGCAGAGCCAGGGCATTTGTTTATTTTATGCAACTCCCCCACTATTAGTAACCAAAAAAACTGAAAGCAGTAGATACAAATAAAAAACCAGAAAGGGAAAAAAAAAGCCTCTTAAAGAGCTGATGACGCTCCAGCACTCAAATCAAGCCCAGCTGTACCCTCGCCACTTGCTTATTTTTGAAAGTGCCCAAAGCAAGGCTCGAAGTGCCAAAGCAATGCCCAGGCTGAGGGCATTACGTGCCGTGAGCCAGACAAAGAGGGGAGTTTTTGCAAGTCCACGTAAAGCAGAACGCAAACGCAATCCACAGCTACAGCAAACCTGCAGGTCACCACAATAACCCCAACGGTGGGTAAACAATTAACACAAACTTTAAATCAATGCACTGTCACCTTAACAGCCAGCGAAGCCAGCTAAGATGGGAGTAATACGATGAGACAGTTTAATTCTTGTTATGACATTAGCTGCAGACTCTTAGAGCAGCTGAAAACGCAGGAGTGAGAAGAGTTTCCCATTACGCGGGAGCTGCAGCGCGCGGCTCGGGACGAGACCGCAGCGCGGAGCGGGGCTCCTGGGCCTGACAAGTAACGCCAGCCACACCGGTTTCCAAAATCCGATGAGGATCTTGCCTCTTATCTCATGTTGTTGATATGCTTTTAAGAAGGTTTATTTCAGACAAAATAATGCCATTTAAAAGTGTCTAGCAGTGAAGCCTGTTCTGAGTCTGCGTGTGATGTATCACCGTATATCATAAATACAGATATCCAGGAGGTGAACTGAACCAATCTGAAGCAATTCTGTTTTCCCAGCATTAAGCTTCAAAAAATTAAAAGTCATCCAGGCTTGAACCTCAGATCGACAGGTAATAAGCCATGACAGCACTTCAGTAGGCTCCGCAGGAATAGGCAAGTAGAGCTGGGTGTCATCCATATAAATATGATAATCAGACCCAAATCTCCGAATAATACCGCCAAGTGTGAGCATGTCAATATTAAAGGCAAGCGGGCTGTGAAGAGCCGCCGGGGGGGCCGCCGAGCGTACCCGTGCGGTGTCAGACAGGTAGCCCTCGGCCCCCGAGACAGTCTGGGCGCTCTCGGAGGAGACGGTTTCATTTAAACCAAAATGCAGATCCCTGAGCTGGAAAGGGGCTACAGATGACGCGTTGGCGGGAACGCGCTCCTGCTGCCTGCTCACTGCAGAGGGGGGTTTCGGGGGGGGGGTTGGGGTTTGGGGGTTGTTTTGCCCCAGCTTTATTCCATAGCTTGTTTTCCACTTCTTTTCTGCAAACCTCGCAGTCGCAGCTGGTTAATGGCAGTCCTCTGCGGCCCCCGTGCATGGAGACGTACCATGCCAGACTCCTCACCCTCTTCCAGTTTTCCATCGATGCCTTGGGGGCATTTGCAACCTTGGCAAGTAACTCTGAGATTTGAAATAGGGACTGTTTAATTAAAAGGTCACCTGTGCTGTGTTGCTTATTGTGCTATTGCTCTGCCTTTTTCAACACCACATTTGGAAAAATGGCTCTCGGTTTCCTCTCAGACCACACAGACAGAAATCATCTTTCCCCTGCGCAATGCTTCTGGGTTTCCCCAATATTATTTCCCGTAGCTGAGAATATAGGTTCTGGCAAGGGAAAAAGTAGTCTGGTACGAAGGCAACTGAGTAAAGCCCCACCTTGAGCTGGCTAAGGTCTTTACTGAAAAATAAGTCATAATTCTCTAAAATAGCTTTTTCTTATAAAAGCCTGCTGAGTCTTCCCCATACACTGCTCATCCCGCGGCGGTGGCCGCGGACGGCGGGAAGCAGCCGGAGCGCTGCTGCCGCGCTGCTGCCGGGTGTCTTCTGTGAGCAAGGAGGTGAAGGCGGGATTTCACAGGGGCAGAAAAGACGAAACTCCGCTCAAAGCCCCACGACTCCTAGCAGAGGAAACCTGCCCGAAGTCAGGCCTCGTTTCTGTTTTGCAGCAGACTTCATCCAGTAAATGCTTTTTAAAGAGGTCGGCCTGAAAAGTCGCCATGTCACGCCATACCTTGTTCTGCATGACGAGGTAAGATGATTTCTCATTAAAAGGGTTGACTTTGAACCTCCTCCTCCCCCCAATGGATGAATAAATAAATACACCTGAATATATCTTGAATGCACTTTTGCACGTAGCTGCGAGCGCTGCCACCACGTCCCCTCGCCCGAGGTCTGCGGGCCGGGGGCGGCCGAGGGGCGGCCGGCCCCTTCGCCATGCTCTGTATTTGGCAAAAAACTTCTCACCTGCCGGGGTCTGGGGTTGGTGCCGCCCCTGGGCGCATGCTCCGATCGATCCCCGCTGTGCAGCCTGCAAAAGTACCCGATCATGAGGTCACCGCCGGCCATTCCTCTCCCAGACTTTCACCTCCAGCATGTTTTATTTTGTGATTCTAAATCCCTTTAGTGAAACAAGGTTTTCATGCCTTTATATGGAATCGCAAACCTGTATTAAGCCTTAAAAGATGTTGTTATCAAAGAATCTAGACAGCTGCCAACTTCCCTAAATCCCAAACTATCTTTACGTGTTTACTCTTAGACAGGGGATTTTTCTGGATCTTCCCTCCTGACCCAGTGATAAAGCCAAGTTGGTTTGAGATTGAAGATTCATTTATCTCTCCTTGGCAATTATCTCTATTACTGCCCACAATCCTTCCCAATCTTTTTAAACAACATCCTGCTATTAAAGCCACTTGGCAAGCATTTAAAGCCCTGGATAAGTTAACCATGCACAAAATATCCCACTTGGGGAAGGATCCAGCTATAAAAATAAATGGTTTACGTTCCGAAGGCCATGGTTCAGGATGGGTATTCTTCATTTGTGAAGAGAGGTCATCATTGCTGACAATAAAATTATGTAGGACCTGATCCTCCCCCACTGAGCTCAATAGCAAAATCCCTGCTGATTTCAATGGTGTTTTCCGGGGTCAGTAGCTGGGAAAGCCAACATTCCTCAAAGTTGCTGAAAATCTATAATTGGATATATTAAGAGGGCTTTCAGAGAGATGTCAGATTTGGAGGCTTAGTGTAAACTGCACTGCAAAGGGGATCATTTTTAATAACTGAACCAATAAAGCTTTTTTTAATATTTATTTTCTACTTGGTCTCTGATGGTAGAAAAGCTCGGCTATGGGAACGCACCGTTAACACAGCGAAGGTGGCCCGAGCCGGGAGCTCCGAGGGCGAGCGAGCGCAGGGCGGCCTGGGCTGAGCTGGGAGTCTCATCCCACGAACGTCTGATCCGGCGGGGCTGCTTACGTCATCGAGGTAGCTCGTGCGTGCAAGTATGGGAATATCGAGCCCTTACTTTCACGGGGTGTCTGGGCTCCTGTCATGACGAATCTCTTTGAGGGATATGATTGTGAGTTTTGATGAATTTGGCCATGTCTGGCTTGCCTATGTTTAGTAAAAGGAGCAGAGGTTTCTCGGCGCAGGGGCTGCCCAGCCGGGCCAGCGCGGGCAACCGCCACCGCCGCTGCCCGCCGGGGCTGGGGCAGAGAAACGCGCAGGTAAACTCACGCTTTCCTGTTGTTTCTATTTCCCTACAGCTTCCATGAAGCAGCCCTCCGTGCGGTCACGGGCAGCAAGTTTTCTGCTCGTTCCTAGAGAGCTTGATTTTTTTTTTCCCCTTTTTAGTGAAAGCTGAAATCAACAGCGGCTGATGAGCCCACCACCGAGAAATGCCAGTTCCTCGCGCTGGCTCGTACCAGATTAATCTGGCCCTGGCTCCGGGATGTGCAGCCCGGGGACACAGGGCTGAAAGGAAACCCGCTGAAAAGGATGAGTCAGCTGGAGGCCGGTGGGCAGCGAGCACACAGGAGCTGACTGGAATTTAAAAAGTTATGTGGCTGCATGTTGTTTCGAGCCCTGCTAGCTGAGAACCTCACACGCAAAATGCTGCGTAATCTGGCATAATTATATTACTTTGCTGATCAGCTGGTAAGCTCTTTTCTAAATGTTTTTAGGCAATACTAAGTTCTTGAAATGAAAGCGCTTCCTCCTGACACCATCTATTACAGTTTGTTCCACGTGATGCTGTGAACCGTCTGCCCCAGGACTTGGACAGACTATTGACTAGCCATGAAATTGTTCTCTTAATACGTATTTGATGACTTACCTATTAAAACAGTCAAGATAACGTCATACCTGCACTTCTGTGATGTGAGCGTATCTACACCGATGTGTGGTGTCAGTGTAGCCACACTTCCACTGCGAATCATATTCCTATGCCTTATTTTTGCACGTTTGCACCAACCAGGACAACAGCAGTTCGGTGTGAAACTTTTCCTCCAGCTCCTCATCCAGGTACTGACACATCCTCGCTGCCTTCACTGTAAAACAGCAGCAGGCACTGAAAGCTTCTGAGGGTAATTTCCAAGTGAGGTGACAATTTTCAGAGAATTGAGATTTTGGCTGCAGAGCTCTTTACATAAATAACATTAGAATCATATTTATTTGTTGTGTGAGAGAAGATATACTTCCTGTTCCCTCTCTCTTATAAGAAGGTGACCTGTCTCACTGCAGCTTCCCAGACCAGCTCCTCTGGGGAGAAGGGCCGTGCCTAGTCCTGAATATCTGCATGCAGAGGGTTGGGGTGGAAACTCAACTAGCAACAGCCATTACTGGCCGTCCTCTTTAATTATACTAAGGTCTCCTTTCCTGCATTTCTTCATCTTTCCTTTCACTAAACCTTGTTGTTTACACAGCCACTGACATCATGAGCATAACTGGTCATAAGATAGGCACTGGTCAGCAATACAAATAAAGGATTATGCATAAATGCATAAATAATTATGCTACCCTCTTTCAAAGAAATAGGCCCCTTTTTCATGTGCGCGTGAATGAGACAGCCGTCCATCAGAATAGGTGACGTCTCAGAGTTATTTTCTACGCTCTTTAGTGGGAAGTATGGAAGCATCAACAGAAGGTTTTATTGCTTTTGCTCATGTAGTGCTGGAGTTCGTTTCCCGGGGCAGTGAACATGGGGCCCCGAGTGGGCGCAGAGCCATTAGTGGTTCCCAGTCAGGGCTTGCAGAGCACCACCAAGGCCAGCCTTCACACTGGAAAAAGGGGGAACCAGCGAGTTTTAGACAAGGTAATTTCAATCCCCGGAAAGTGCTGGAGCAAATACGCATACAAACTATTTGTGAACACACAGAGGAGGAGCAGCTGGTGGGAGTTTGTCAAGAATGGATCATGTTAACTCAGGCCAGTTTCCCTTTGCGAGAAGGGAACAGCCCTGTCACACGGAGAGCAGTGGTGAAGGCACCCCTTGCCTTCAGTTTTCTTTCACTGTAGGAAGGCTGTGCCTCACCCAACATCTTCATGAGCCAGAGAGGGAAAGGTGGTGTGGGTGGGACCCGTGCGGGCTGCCACAACAGCACCACAACACCCGGACAGTAGTTACAGTACTTACCGTATTGCAGTTGCAGATGACCCAAAGCGGTGAGGAGCTGCGTGTGCTCTGGGAGGCAGGACTGCTGCAGCGGGCTCCCGTGGGGCTGGAAGAGGTGAGGGTGATGCAGGCAGGCCAAGGGCTCCCAAGGGCTCCTCTGCTGCTTTCAGCAGGGAAAAACTCCACACAGCCTGCAGCTGTGCTCAGTTTTGGATGCCATCCTTCAAGAACGACGTGGATCTTGCAGAGAGTTCAGAGGTGAGCAGTGAACATGATGAGAGGCCTGGAAAACATGACATACGAAGAACTACTGATTTAGCTTAAAGAGGAGAAGGTTTTGGGAAAGAAGAGATTATAACAGCCTTCATGTATGTAAAAGATGGTTGCAAAGAGAAAGAGGAGGACCTACTCTCTGTGTCTGCCCTGGGTAGGAGAGGAGCAAATGGGCTTAGTGTGCAGCAAGGAGATTCAGTTCACACCTAAAGAGACTGCTTCCCTGGTAGTAAGAAAATGAAGCATGGGGATCGATTGCTGGGACGGGCTACAGCAGTCTCTAGGATCAAGTCAGACAAATATCTGTCAGCAATGATGTGGTGGATCTTGTCTACAGGCAGAGAGGTGGTCCAGAGGCAGAGAGATGGTCCAGATGGCCCCTGGGGGTCCCTTCTTGGCCTTTTCTTTCATAGTCCTATGAAATGATCCTGCTGATTTTATGAGGATCATTCCTGGAATAAAATTTCCTCTGTGGGCTTATTTCTCTGCCACGGTCCACCTGTGTGAGCCGTTGCTCTGGTGCGAAGTGGGTGTGAAATGTTGCCACGTTGATGTGCTGCTGTCTTACACCTCCTCCCCAAAGTGCAAATAACTCCCCGAGCTGCGAGCCGGGGCGAATCGGGCTCATGGCAGAACAAGCTACTGCTTGGGCTCTGATCCATGAGTTTTCACAACAGGTGAGTGCAGCCAGAGACATCCTTTATGGGTTTTCTTTACAGGCAATAGCACTCAAGAAGAGAAAACGAGTGAATCCCTCAAGATGTGGTGCTTGATCAGAAATTGGCCCCCACCGTTAGTTGGTGGCAGAAAATACCTGCCCCGGGCAGCAGCGCAGGGCTCAAAGGTGTCACTCGCCCTCGGGAAACAAGGGCCTTCTGTTCTGCCCACGCGGCCGAGATGAAGGGGATGATCTCCCTTCCTCCATCTTCCCCCAATTTCCCTCATTACCTGCTCTAAGCTCCTCTCAAAGATAAGTAGATCTTGTGCAAAGCCGCTAATTTAGTCCCAGCAAACAAGAAAATAAGGCTGGATGCGAAAAGCTGGAGGAATTTTGACAAGATGCACGTCGAGGTTGGGCGACTAGGCTTAATTAGGCCATCTTTGTTTACATTTGATGTTTATCAGCTAATTGGCATGGCAAGGTGTGAGTCACACAGCTTCCCTCTGGCATGAAAGCAGTTTGCCGGAGAAAAACTGGGAGAACAAATGATCCCAATTATAGGAAAACCCACTGTGCTAATTATCATCCCACGAAAGACCGAGCCTCCCACCCTTCCCTCCACCAGGCTGCCGTCTCCTCCCTGCGCAGCCCTGTGCGGCACTTGCTGCTTGTCGGGGAGCATTTCTCCCCCCGGCAGGGACCCTCCGCTTGTCCCTCCTGTCCTGTGGGAGCAGAGGTGACGCTTGGCTGGCCGGGCGCTTGGTGCCACATGGCATTTTGCAGGAGCTCAGGCTTTTTCTATGCTACTGCCTTTGTTTCCCGCTTTGTCTTAGCTTGACGGAGACCATGTCGCAGCAGCAGCTCATCAGAAATGTATCGCGCTTCCAGCATCACGATGGCCATCAAATCAAAGGCTTGGTGTTTGCTACGGTGGAGCTGGGCTGCAGCCTCACTGCTTCAGCTTATTAAAAATAACGTTCAAACTAGCCCTAACTCTTTCCACCCTCCCACCTTTAAAAATATTTTTAGACCGTCTGGAAGCTGGCCACTTTCCTGCTCTACCCCCGTTCCATTTTCTTGGCACCTGGTTTCCATACGTACACTTACCCGTGCTCGTGCGTCTGTACGTATCGACGTACTGCAAATTTCCATCTTCCTGCCTGTCTCTCCCCATGCGCGTCTGGATCCCTTGCCCCTATACCCTTTCAGGCCCTTTCCCCTGTACACGGAGGGTCCAATGCGCAGGAATGTTCCTCGGCTGCCCTTGAGTTGAATGATGATCCCGGACGCTTGGAAAAGCCACAAAGCTCAATGCTCTCTGTCTCCCTGTGTCTCTCTTGTCTTCCCTTCTTAGTAGGGGTAACAGATGGCTGAGGCTTTCACCAACAGCCCCGAACACATTGTCACTCCCAACTGAAAGTGAAATATTCAGTGGCATTTAAATTAAATAGACTCTAATGCTTCAGTAATATTAATTACGGTTTCATTCATCCCTGGCCTAATAAATCAACACATAAAGATAGGATGATCCTGTGGCTGGCAGCGAAGCGGGGCTATTCTGCCCTTTGTAAGGTTATGCACACAAAGCCCCCATTCTTACCGGGACACCGCGGCCCCGGCAAACATCTGTGCTCAGCACCACTTGAGGGGGAGCCAAAGTGGTAACATTTAAACTTTTCTTGTCCAATTTGTCCACGCAACAGGGCTCAATTCAGCAAGAACTCTCAAGTAAAATTATAAAGCCCACGTTAAGCGAGTGAAAACTTTTCAGCAGGTCCGTTGGGGGCATATACATTTATTCCAGCAGCCGCTGGCCGGGCCAACGGCAGGCCGTCCATCCCCGCAGCTGAATTTGTTACCCCAGCTTCAACCTTTAAAAGGTGGGGGCAGGGGCAGAGAAGCCTTGAAGTGTTGGAAAACCTCATGACACTAAGCTAAATTTCAGTATTTAGGGAGGCCCTGGGCAACAATTTTTCACACAATTTTTTTTGTGTGAATACCACAGGGGAAATAGACTCGGTACTTCACCAACAACAGGTTTTTCCCCCCTCACTGCCATACATATGTAAAAGGAGGCTAATAAAACGGTTGAATAAAAGATCACTGCTAGTAAATCTTCTGCAGACAAAAACCTCCACTTGTGATGCTTCAAAGCTGCCCAGAGCTACCAGTTTACTCCGAAAGTCCCAACTCAGTGCTGCTGATTGGAAAATAAAAAGCACCGTGCATAAAAACTTCACTCCAATTGTTAGGTGCTGAATGCAACGTTTACGTACAGCAGCTTTACTTGACCAAATGACTCCCAAGTAGACAAATGAAAAGCTTGTCGATTATACTGTTCAGCTCCTTTGCAAAGGTCCAGCTAGAGCAGGCTTATAGGGTAAAAAAAAAAATTAAAATGACAAAGCAATGCCATATATTGTTAAGTGCATCATCGAAAGCTCGATGAGTTGAAAAACAAAGCGAAATGGAAGAAAAAGCAACAGAGCCAATAGAGCATTGGGAAAGTATAATTCAGTAGCAACCCCTTTGGGAGACAGTGCAGAGGAAGGGCCTCTTTCCCTCCTGCGATCCACACTGCGGATGTGTGCGGCTGCTCTGCGGTGCCGTCCGCGCTGCAGCCTCGTGCGGTGGTGCTTGCACTGGCTGCAGGCAAGGCAGTGCAGCTGCTGGCCATGATCATGAGGCAGCCAGAAATTAGTGACATGGAACATATTTTTGAAGGCGCCGCACAACGGAGCAGAGTAACCCCTAACCCTCCGTGAGCCATCGCCTTCAGGACCATGCAACCCAAAGTAGGCTGGTCCGTGCCAACAAGCCAGTCTGTAGTTAAGTGCTTAAGAAAGGGATTTTCAGAGCCAATCGCCTAAGCAGGAAACTATTTAAACTACCCTGGAACTAAATGCTGAGGAGCTTACCCTAAATTAGGCCAGGTGGAGGTGTGTGCTAATACAGCTCATCTGCACTTTGACCCTTCTTGTTCGTATGGAGCTGGCCTGGGTTTTGTCACTCTGCAACACACAGCGTAGCGCAGGTATTTCTGATCAGGTGTCTCACTGACAGTATCTGCCACCATTAGTCTGGGGCTTACCTCACGGAAACCCCATCATCTATTCAGACAACTCATTAGCCTTCCCCACCGCTAATGCCTATTAGTGTGATACCTTTTTCATGCTTTCTCTAGGTGTCCCTAAAATCACTGTATTTCATGAAGGCGCTTTCCTTCAACACTGCTCAGCGGCAGCCTATGTCCAGCCCATCTGGTGTGGGCCCTACACCGTCAGGCCAATCCGGCTTAGGAGCTGTGCCCCAAGGCCACCGGGAAAGGACTCCAGGCCACCCATCGACAGAGATGTGCCAGTAGTGCTTTAGCTGCTCTAAAAATACAACCATGGTTGCAATTTCAACGTGCCAGTGATGTCCACCTGGAAGATCTGGACATCAGTCTGCTTAGCTGGGGATATTTTCTCCTTATCTTTAATGCAATAAGAAATGCAGGGCTGCCTGGCTGGCATGTGGAGCAAGCATCAGCCCACCTCAGCTGTCCACTCACTCCTAGCTGGGTGATTTGAACCAGGCTCACTTCAGCCCCTTCAGCTCTAAAACGGGCATAACGTTACTTGCTTACCGCTTCGAAGGTCAGTCATACAGACTTACCTGCCGGTGTCGGTGAAGAACAATGTGCAAAGAAACCTTTTACTAATGCTCCATATTAATAGCGGTGACTGTCCAGGTCAGGTAGGCACCACTGGGATAACTGGCAGAGGATGCATCTCAATGGACGATTTATTAAGTTTAATGTTATGCAGAACTATGTTGTAATCTTTTTTCAGAACATGCTTAGCCCCTTTCTGGACTGAAAATAAGCAAAAAACCCCAACTAAATGTTGCATTATTATTTCATGCCGTGGATCGAGGAACACTCTGTGTGTGTGTGTGTGTGTGTGTGTGTGTGTGAGAAACTGACTGATAGCTGTGCAAAAAAATGGGCCAGAGGAATTGCAGTGCCCGAGATGCCTCCTCACATCTCTTCTCCTTAAGTTCTTTCTTCCTGCCCTTTTGTCATTCTCTTTTCTCCCTCCTTCTGCTGTTGCCACCCTCTCTTCTCCGGCGTTATCACGGAGACCAGGTTACAAAGTCAGTAACGAGCAGGATGGATTCATGGCAGTCGTGCATGGATGGTGTTTGGCAGGAGCTAGCGGTGAGGTTGTGTGGGGCTTTGGTCTCAGAGAGCTGAGCATCACAGCAAGATGTGCTGCCCTGCATTCGCCTACCCTCAGCCGAGCGCGGAGCTGCCTCTCTCTGCCTGGCCACCTGCATGAGTGGGGCCAGCTGCAAGGGGAGCACCCAGCAGGGAGGGGTGTCAGAGAGCCCCTCGCACTGTGGCCCCTGCCAGGGACACGAGGTGACGCAGAGCTGTCCGGGCAAGGTAGAGTGAGGCAGAGTGCCGGCAACAAGCAGGAGGCCCCATGGCTGGGAGGGAGGCTGGGAAACCACAGCACTGCGGGCCTGGGCCAGCAGTATGGGAGCTGCTCTGCCACTGCTATGTACCCAGGAAGCCAGGCAGGGAGCAGCAACTGCTGGTCTGCCCTGGGGCATGCTTCTTCCTCTCCTGGCCGCGGTTTGGCTGCCTCCACCAGCCTGCCTTCCTGGGCTATGGCCTGCTTGGCCTCTGCCTGCAGCTGGCCCAGGGAAGAGGTCTGCCCAGGTGCTGCTTGTGGCTCCTTCATGCTCCAGCTGGCTCCGGCGGGTCCATCACATCAGCTGGACAAGGAGGACTTACTCCTCTGTTCGCCCCAGTTCCCATGAGCTGGGGAAGACTGTGCACCCATTAAAAGCAGATGACAGGAGCATATGTTGTTCTAAGCCATCCTTACCCAAGGCTCTGATTCAGGATCACTGGAAAAAATGGGACAGCAGCTGCATGAGTTCCTCATTGCTCATGCAGGAGGGTAGAGGTGGCCACACATTGGCCCCTGCACTGTGCAGGGCATACATGGGCTGGAGAGGAAATGGCACTCACCCCTGGGCCAGGCAACGTATTGGCCTTGGAGGGGGTGACACGTTAAGAAGAAAAACAGAGGAGACGAGCCTTAGGCATTATATAGGTTTTGAAGATGTGTACGGGTAACTTGTTTAAGTTTGTCCATTCGAAATAGTTCATAGGAATCTTAAATGATTCTCCTTTGACCTATAGTTTGCAAAAAAATATTTAAAGTATCAGGACTCAAAAAGTATTGGGTGTTCATGCACACCAACTTTCGTCCTACCTCTTTCTAGGGGGTAGGAGGGGGTATCAGGGTTCACTGTAGGTCTGAGGTGCCTGAAAATGCCCTTTACCAGCTGCACTACTGTTCTAGCGAAGGGGCTTCTGCAGGTTCCTATCTGCCAGGTGAGAACACTCACGCATACCAGTAGCTACACCAATGGGTTGATCTGTTGTCTAGGTCATGTGTAAACACTTATGAACTTACTAAAACCATTATTACTTCACTTAGGCTGGATTTAATTCTGAAATACATCTCCATGACGTGGTCTACAGACTAGGAATAACTCTTAAAGGAGACTAGCCTAGAAGATATCCCCTCTTCTATGTATTTATGAACTACAGGAAACATTTGCATGGAGAATGTCGCTAAATTCTAAAAAAAATTACTAAAATTCCCTGATTTTAAGCAAAGAAGCGTTGTCCACTGTTCATGGAAAAGAAGGAAAACCCAAAGTTCACCATCCCTCCCAGAACAGAAGTTTGCAGGCCATTGTCAACAACACAGAAAGCATACACAAGTCTGTATTTTAGGGGCACTAATACTTGGTAACTGTTCCCAAAAGAACAACATACCATGTAAGAGTGTTACTGTTTCTGTGCTCAGACATAAACCTTATGCAACCTATTATGGGCTAACAGAAAGACAAGTTGAAAGCAATTTTAATACGACAAAGATTAGTAAAGAACATTTCACTGAATTTATCTCAAGATATAATTTGCTAACATCTTTTTCTTCATTGCTCAAAGCATTCTCTGGCAGTTATTTTTAGTAATGACATATATGTTTCCTAGTAAGGCACTTTGCATTTAATAGTAATAAGAAATAACATTATCTACTTTTTATGATTGAAGATTAAGGAGTCTATTCTAATAGCTTCAGTTGTCAACACAAAGTCCTCTGGTACTATGTTTCTTAGCTTCTCTGTTGTAAAAGAACATGTCTGTGTAGATATTATTAATTTATCATTGCACAAAACAAAGTTTATGAACACTTAATATTTAATGTGCTGTGAATTTAATAATAAAAAATTAAGACTCTACCTTACATCATTTTTTAACTATCTGATTTTTATTCTTCTCATTAGCTCTTTATGTGTCTACCCTGAGATGTATTACCATGGCTTGGGTTTAAAAGCATTTAGTTGCATATACTGGAATGTAAATACTTAATCCCTAGCCTAGTTGAGTATAGGCACAATGCTATGATGAAATTAAGCGCTACGACATTTCTACTGTATATGGAACGTTGAAATATAAAAAATAAAGCTGTAACGAAGTCAAAGAAGTTACACCAAGTTACAGGAACTGAAGAACTCCTTCTCCTTGTTTAGCAAATACAAGAGAGGAGCTTGTTTTCTTCTCTTTCAAAAAAGCTCTGGTGTCTTTTGCATTTGGACTGGGCCTGGTGAGTAGATAACCACCTCCTCCAAGGGCCTATACTACTGCTGGCCTTCTGAGCAGCTTCTTGCATAAGCTTGATGTAAAAAAAAAAAAAAGTACTTGGCTGCAAAAGATTAACATATCTTATTTGTTTTCCTGGTTTTGTCTTTTCTCAGCACAATCTGACAGATCTTATTGTTTATTTAGATTCACTCTCTGGGTGCTTAGGATAAAAAAGCAGGTCTGGGTCTTAAACAGGGTAAAGTGTCTTTTAGTTCCAGTGGAATTACATGGCCTAGCCCCATCTGAGGGCCTAACTCTGTTAAGTCTCAACACACATATGTTTATGGTACATGATTTTGTTCCTACAGTATGATTCATTCTAGATTTCAAGTACAGAACATGTTTCATACTCGTTTCTTTCTTTACATTTGTATTATCTAGCTTAGCTGTTGAGCGCTTAGTCAGAAGAATAATTAATGTTTGGTTGATAATCTGAATCCCAACAGCTCATCCCAGACAATGTTCCTTGACAGCAAATCCTGCACCATAAAGATGAAGGGACACATTTGCAAATGTCAGAAGCCTAGGACCGCAGGCAGAGGTGCAGGCCACGTTCAGCAGCGCACCCCATCTGCTCTGCACTGCTGCGCTGCACAGCCGCCATAAAACCGACACTGCACCATCACTGACACACAGCCACAATTTGACATGATTGTATATAGTGATCAGGTATTTAGGAACACAGATCACCAGACAAGCATTTAACTGGACATTTATACGTGCAACTATCTATCTGCTTTGCACACCCAACATGTGTGTGCCTCTTGGGGTCTGTACATCTTGCAATCCAAAGTAGCAGAGCTTATTAGAGGAGCTTTAAAGGGAGCTGGAACAAAAATAGAGGAGAAGCCTTCATTTTGTTAAAAAGCTGGCACTGCTTTCATTTTTTTCTAAATGAGACAGAAGGCAAATGTTCTCCAACAAAAGATAAACAATGACAAGCAGAGCTGGACTATTAATATGCCTGAGTACGGGAACGAGCAAGATGAGCCAGAGAAGCAATCAGACGCCGGAGCTCAGCCCTCACCAGGGGATTATCCCTCATGGGGTGCCACTGCCAATGGGCGCTTCTGCTGCAGGGGACAGGTGCAGGGCATGGAGAAGAGGTGGCCCTCCATAAAAAGGAAATTTAGAAAATTGCTAGAAAATGCTCTGGAGTAACAAAAACAGGTTGTTAGGAAGGGAGGAAAAAAGTAAAACAGGAGCTGATAATCATTACGTTCCCTCAGGCCCACTTCAGAAGGCGAGGAGGAGGGAGACTCACATTTCCATTGCCAGCATAGCTCAACACGCTGGTCACTGCGCTGCCACAGCCAAAGTCTGGCTGCCTCTTTGCTTCGGCTGCCTTTGCTGCAGGGGCAGCGTTAGGTGGTGGAGCGAGGACGTGGCAGACTCCCTCGGCAGCCAGCTCGGGGCAGACCTCCCCCAGAGCCCTGGGCAACTGGGCACTGCTCGGCCTCTGCCTGGGGGGAAAGCCACTTGCCTGAGAAGGAGGAAACCTTTAGGAGCTTGACCTTATATGAATCCCTGGTTTGGGAACTGTCCTGTTTTCTGTTATATGAGGGAGAGGCTTTTGTTTCTAGAAAATGGTTGAAACTGAGCCACTAGATGCAGCAGTTTCCAGTACGCCTATTGTCTAAGAGTGGCTGCTGCACACCACTGGTGTAGCACCTGCAAATATGTTATTCAAGAGGAAACTAAGCATTTATATGTCTGTATTTTACAAGTTCGGCTTTGCAGCGTGCACTCATGCAGGGAAAACCACACTCCCCTGAGCTCCAAAGAATTGTCACCACTTCACTGCTACAGGAAGATGACTCAGTGCTCATCTGTGGGAGAAATTAGTGACCTTAATGGCAAAAGTATCCCAATAGCTTGTTCTGTAGTACTAAAATTGTGATCCCAGGTGGGAACAAACGGAAAAACAGGCGTGACGTCTCCTCTGGCGTCCAGGAGAGAAGGATCGGAGCGAGACTGAGCCCCAAGACATGGTATTGGCAGAGCAAATGTGATCACGTCTCTCTGGCAGCAGTGATCCCCAGAAAGCAGGGGAGACCTCTAGATTCAAGCGGTACCACAAGCCACCTCAACAACTCATCCTAGCAAGCTAGGTTGGGAGCGTGGTTATTTTCGTTTCTATATTATGCAAATGTTAATTGTTCATAGTAAGAAACACCCTGCTCTAGTAAGGACACATGCAAGATGGCTTATGATAACAGGAACCAATGTCCTGTCTTTCTGCTTCCCATGGCAACATGATTTCTCACGTGAGCCATTCAAACAAGAAAAGGATACATCAAAAGGTCGGCTCCTTACTAGGCACAACAACTTCCAGCTATTTCACTGGAAATGCTGGGTGTAAATAGCTCCCAGATACTCGCCACACACAGTCCTGCAGGTGGGCTGAAGCTGTGCTGCAGGGAGCAGGAGCAGAGCAGGTGTCCCCTCACCAGCCACTGCAGCCTCACCCGGGGCCAATCCTTCACCTGACATGTAAACGGGAGCAAAACAGCTGCCAGAGGAAGATGATTTCAGGGAATAAACAACAACAATAGTAATGCTGTGAATAAGACTGACATCATCTGACATGAAGCAGATCATCCACCACCTTATCAAACTAGTGGTCCTCCCTTCCATTTGTTTCTGTTACTCCGAGCAGCTCATGTTCAACCTCTCCAAGAAAATTTCCTTGCAGGTCGTAGCTGGTGTGAAAAGGGGTTTTCCTCTCACATCCTATATACTGCAAAAGGAAATTATTCAGTTCTTCCCCTCATCTCCTTGGGCTACAGGACAACCCCTCGCAAAGCTTGTCATTGACCTCTTCATTACAGGTGACTGACAGCACAACACTTAGGGGACATATCTGCAAAATGCCACCAAATACAAACCTCTAAGGGAGTAAATAGCCTCCACCAAACACGAATGACAGTACCTCAGCTTTTTTAAGAGGAATATCACTTACCTGAATAACTGAAAGTAACAGTTTCTTTTTTTTGCCACGCTCCTGCAATTTTTTGAATATATTTCTGCTTCAGTAGCTGACTGCGCTGCCTGGAAAAGAGAGTGACACTGGGCTTCAGAGCCTTCCCCACCCACCAAGGCTAAGACTACGGCTTATCGGCTGCACTGGTCAGCTCTGACAGGGACTAAGTGTCCCTCAGACCCAAGTTTGTCTTGGTGATGCTTTACTGCTTCACAGCCCTCTGCAGGCAAGTTAGCATCTAATCCCTCTCCTAGGCCATGAATATCATATTACAGATTTAAAGAAGACACACAAAACCTTAACATAAGGACTAAGGACTGAACGTCAAGTGTCCTAGACAAGTGACTGTTCCTTGAAGCTGTCGTGATTGAAGTGCTGCCATATGAAATTTTGTAATATGTGTGTGTAACTGCTTCCTGTAAGGGCCTTTTTAAAACCAAGCTGAGCCCTTTAATTGCAAGGCTGGTGAAAGCTGCTTTGTAATTTCCAGAGGGTTTGTGTAATGCATGTACATATTTAGTGAGGGGTAATGAACCCTCCCTCACCTCCCATCCAATGAAGCATTAGCACCACCAGTTGGTCATCAAGCCTGAATAACACCCAGTTTGAACTGCGATACTAACGCAAGAGCTTTGTTCGTCTCTCAAGAGCAATGTGTTGTGTCATCCATATGCATTGTTTAGTTGACCTGGAGCTGAGGCAAGGCATGTTAAAATTGCATAGATGCATTTTTTCCTGAGTTTGTTGATTGCACCTGATCTGTTCCAGCTTGAAATTTAAACAACGCTAATTAGAGAATAAAAAAACTGTAATGAGGAGCTCGGCGAAATTCCAGCTTCTCAGCACAATCACATTTTTAGTTCAATGGTGAAAGACTGAAAAGGATCCAGAGGAAATACTATTAGTGTTTTGGGCTTCTAGCACATCTCCGGTCCAAAGACGTACTAATCAGGACAATTAAGTGGGGCAGACTTCGGTGCTGATTTTCAGTTTTTAGGGCAGTACATTGGCTTGCAAAACTATTTCTGCATGGCACATGGTTAGACTGCCAGGGCATGCATTAAAGTATTGATTTATATACACATATGCAGTGATGCTCATGCCTTCAAAGATGGTGGCGTCTACCTGGTTACTTGGAGGCCTCTCTTGTCGTCTATCTGCCTTATTGTTACAGTTTGCATAAACTGGAAGTGTTTTTCCTTTTTCTGATTCTCTCCCTCTCTCTTCCCCTGTGTTTGTTCACAGAGACATGGGTGGGTATTGCCCAGAACTCCCAGAGATTTCCAATCTCTTTTTCACTCGTGCTGCAGATCCTGCCGCTGCCCAAGGACTTAGCAGCAACATGAACTACTTTGGTACCTGCTTTGCAGTTCATTTCTGTCCTGAGAGTGGCCTAAGAAAGTCTCAGTGTAAAAGGTAATCAGGACCACTGCGTCTGGAGTGTTTCAGCCATCCCTTCATGGGTTATCTGGACTGGCTCAGCTGGGGAAATGGTTATAACCAAGTCAACAGTCTGTGAGGAATGACACTTTCTAACAGAGAAAAGTTTGCCAGTAAAGCACGTATAAAGGAGTCGAACTACACGATCTGCTCCCTTAAAGAAAGAAGCTAACCATCACAAATAAAAAATCAGTTCTATGCCCCAAATTCTAACATTAATATGTGGCCCATGGCACCAGCTTGATAAGCACATGTTGGTGCTTTAGTGCATCTCATCCAGCTCCTTTCAAACCACCTCTTTGCTGTCCTCCCTGCTTAGGATGGCATCTGATAGTGTCACCTGAGGCTGTAAAAGCTAATTCACTATGGCAGAATTGTCTTTCGCAGAACTGGCATGCGCAACAAAATGCAATGCCCTTGACATTCTGAGTTTGTTAACATTTTTTAATTAATCTTTTTTATAGATGGGCATAAGAGTCTCGGTGGTGACTGTGGCCTCTCAGCGCTACACCTGGCATGAACTTGAAGTAAGGAGCAGATCATACTGATTAAACTTGCACTGAATGGCTGGCCACTGCTTGTCATCGTGTGGGGCCAGGGCGGCAACGACGCCAAGCCCAGGGCTTCAGTGGCTCTCCTGTAGCCCGAGGGACTGAGGCTTTGGTAGGCAAGGCAGGTGGGAGAAGAAAAAAAGGACTTGAAACTCACTTTTCCCATTGAAGAAGATATTCTTAGTGGCGTATTTGCTGCATGCTTTATGAAATGCTCTCCCTATTTACGCTCTGTCTACTCATACAAATAAATATAACAATAAATTATTTTTTGTTTTCTCTTTGAATGGATTTTCATGCTTTCCTCTTAGTCAAGATGAGTTTTGATTTGAGAAAATTCTCACAAAAGCCCACGTAACACTTGAATACAAATGAAAAGTGATATTTTCATCTACTAAGTCAGTGTCGGGGGTTAAAAAATGTGTAGCAAAATATCACAGTTTTCAATATGGCTTTGTGCCTCATCCTAGCACAAAATGTTTACAAACAAGGGACTTTACTCCTGTGAGGAAAACCGGAGTTCCTCACCTGAGCAGGCATTTGCAGTGCTCAAGCCCTGCATTTGCAGTAGGTAGAGGATTTTTGAAAGGTTTTCTTTCAAGCACTTATTAAAATTGAAAAATTATGCAGCCCATTGCTGAGTTGTTTCTCATAGGCTTTACAGTGCTCAGATAGCATATCATTTTTGTACCCTGGTTCTCAGCTGCACAGGCGCTTTCCCTGAAGAGGCTGGGCAATCTTCAGTGCTGTGCAGCACTCAGAAGTGGCGCTTAGACTGTAAATATTATATGCTGCTGTAAGAACATTTGAATGGTAATACTCAAGCAATTACTTTCCTTTCAAGATCATTAAACACAAATCTGACTTGTATTTTAATAGGACTGCCAGTGTATTTAATGGGGGGCAGTAAAGGGTAGTTTTTTTCTAATGGATGAATGTTTATATTATTATCCATTCTGAGACCACATTAGGAGAAGACTGTATAACGCTCATGTGTTTTGCCTCAGTCCTTTTCACCCTACTATTCAATTTTTCTTAGTTCTTCATCTTGCAGTACTAAGATAAAACTGCATCTACCACAAAACCTCTCACCGTACTCTGATTATAAAATACAGTCATGCTGAAGAGACTGTCCAGTCTGCAGTACTGTCTGCATTTCCCTTCTGTCTCTTCAAATTGTAGAGCAACCCAGTGCTTGGGAAGTTGACACCTTTGGAGGATGAACTTGCTATTCAGCCATGGGACAGGCCTTGCGTGATCAAGAGCAACACTGGCTTCTCCACACCACCTTACAGATACGCCTCAGGGCTGTTTGGAAGAGGCCCTCAGCAGGGTCAGCGCCTATTTCGGAGGCTGCGCCCATTCACATCTGTGCTCGGGCTGCCAAGAGCACTAGCTTGTGTGAGTCGTGCCGGGGGGTCGTAGGGAGCGAACCGCAGCCAGCAGCTGCCTTGGCACAGCACACCGGCCCGCCAGCCCCAGCAGCCCTCCACCGCAGGGGACCCAGTGTCAGGGTGGGGAAGTTCCCTCCTGTGAGCAGTTTGGGCAATCTTGTTCCTGACTACTTCTGTCCTGTTACTAACACCTGCATCGTTTTGTCATAGTGAATACAAATCACATTTTTTTAACTGATAGGCCGAGAACTAGGAGTAGGGGGTGGGCAGGAAATCAAAGCAGCACTACAAATTTGGGATGGTCCTCAACAGGCTATACATATGTAAGCTTGGGAAGAGCAAACGCCGCAGGTTGTTTTCACTTTCCAGTTACTCCTTGAAGACAAAGGCAGAAAATGAGTATGTTACACTACTGCTTAGCAGTTGGTAGCTCTGGACAGTAGTTACCAAATTTTGACTATTTTTTTTTCTTCCCACTTACACACTTGCATATGTCCATAAACACACACACTCCTTCCCTGCTGACTTCAGCGAGGGTTTTGCATGTAATTCAGAGCAAATGAAGCTCCCTAGATTGTATACTGTTACTGCCTGCGCCTAAAATCTGGGGCTGAGAAACACATTTCTCTAAGTTCAGTGCTTCCTTATCCACCTGAACTATTCTACCCAGCTCAGTCGCCGAGAATTTGCAAATGAACTACCTATATCCTCACTAGAGGACCTGAAGTAAGGTGCAAACCTTGATGTCTCCCTGTTACTTTGTTGAGAGCAATAGCTTTTGCAAATGTACAAGGCAGAATTTCCTAGATTTTTATAGGTCTACATTGTAAACCTTGCAATAAAAAAACCAGGAGGGTAGCACTGAAGAGTCATAGAAAGGAGCCTTAGTACAAAAGGAGAAAGCTAGGTAGAAAGTTTTCTATTACTTTACAGTCTCGTGAACAGCAACAAAAGCCAACCAGGAATTGCCATACGAACCAAATTTATAACCAGAGGTGCAGGCATGCATTCCCAAAGGGTTTCTGCAAGTTGCAAGCAGAAACGATGAGACTGGGCGCTTTCAGTTCCTTCCCTCCCTCTCCTGGGGGGTACAGGGCCAGAGCAATCAGCACCATATTGCACTGAGAACCCCCAGCTCCACTACCTGCTCTCTGGGGCTGCTTTTTGGCAACACCTCCCTGGACATCTGCTTGCCAAGAGTTTTCCCATGGCCAGGAGAAGGCTTCACCAAAAAGTTCCCCCCTTTCCCTTCAGGAAAACACAGCATTTAGGAGGCAGCAAAGGCACTACATACCTACAAAGGCAGACAAACATGTGGAGCACAATGTGTAATAGTTAGGATGCAAGTACAGAACATGCTCTGTGGCGCACACGCTCCCAGAAAGGTACGGATCTCCCACCCTTTTGGAGAAGTATTCCAACACCACAGTAGCGGTGCTTGGGACTATTATTGTAGAAAACTGTAGACATTTTCTAGGTGAAAGATGCTTATCTGGAATTCATGGATAATTTAGTCCTTTTGCTTGCAGAAATAGTTTGATATGCTCTTTAAATAAGTGTATAAAGAGATTGATGTGTGATGGTTGTGGGTTCAGATGTTCTGAAAAGTGACATTCCTGTATGGCAGAGAATAAGGCTTAAAAGGGGATATTATTTATAAAAGCATCACCATGCACAGGCAGTGTTTATTTACCATTTAAATGCCTCATTTCTGTTCTGGCTGTCTGTGCTATAATTTGCACAGGCACTTAAACTTGAGTATAAATAAATGCAAGGAAGTAGTGTTTATGCAGAACTAAGATGAGGAAATCGAGCACTGAAAGACGGAGGCCACTCCTGTAATGTTAGTTCAGCCATCTTACCCACCTTTGACTTCTGCTGAGGTTCCTGTTACCAATAAACAAGAACGCATCCATGTTGGTATTTGAAAAACTTGATCAGCAAATCAATGCTGAAGATGTGGCTGAGATTTAATGAGAGGGAACACAGCACGTACCAAGCACTGGATGACATCTTGTCGTTACTGAAAATGCACTGGGTGTGATGAGGCTCCAAGCGTGGTCTCCCAGTGGGATGGCTTCTCAGTTGTCTTGCCAAGATCCTTGAGACAGACCAAGATCCTTGAGATCCTCCAAGTGCTTTCCTCTCCTCAACGTTGCCTGAAGTGAGACACAGACTCTGCTCCAGCATGAGGGCAGCAAGTGCCAGGAAGTTGGACTCTCACTGCAGCCCCAGGCTGGCAGCCTCTGCTCTCGGGCTGCAGTCGGGGCATTTGTCACCATCCCCAGTGACTGCTGGAGAGTGGGAGACCCAGCTACCTGTTCTCCTTGGGCTCTGCCCCCACGTGACAAAATCTCTGAGGGCAAACTTTGGCTCTTAACAGAGAGACTTTCATTTCACAGCCGCTCCACTCCCTAACGTCTTTTGCAGACAGTAGCAGCAAAAATACATCTTCACTGCATCAACGATCTCCAGCCTCTTCACTCCTGCACATTTAACTCTGCCCTGTGCTTACGGACAATTTATACATGACAAGCGAGACTGTGTCACATGCGCACAGGCTCGTGCAGATGTGGTGCAGTGACACGCAGATTCCCGCTGAGGCTAGGGAAGCACAGACTCTCCCAGGGAGGGAAGGCTGCCTGCAGTTTAACAACCAAATCTGGCAGGAACAAACTTATACCAGTTTTATGGCTGTGTCTGAGGAAAGAATTCTGTTGTAGGATTTGATTAATATGTTAGGAGAATAAATTCCTCATCTAGTCCCCTTTATTTGTCCAGGCAGGGGAAGTGAATCATTTTTTGCACAAGAAAGGAAGATCACCTCTAACTTACTGTATGTATTAAAAGGATGGAAAAGTTGCATCTATTTTCTTCATGTTACAACTAACTTCTGCTTTGAGCTCATGAGAAAAAGAACAGGCAGTAAGAAGAGAGATGGGCCTAAGGAGAGGTTATACTACTTGTCAAATCTCCTCTGCTCCAGTCAATGAGGAAGGTGCCCTCACTGAGTTGTCCTCCTCCGTGCCTCTGTCCATGATCATTTTCATGACACAGCTATAACATCTTCTGTCTTTGACAAATACAAAACTGTTTCTAGCACATTGTAGACCCTGTGCAAGTGACCTGCCTATGGGACAGCGGGAGCTACTAGCACAGTTCCTCAGTGAGTGCATAGTGTCTCCAGCAAGCCCTTCCTAAGCATCACCAGATTGAGAGAATGCCAGTAGGGCAGGAGGAGCAAGCGGGGAGCAGGGTGTACACTGAAATCTGGAGAGGCAACTTCAGAGTGCCAGTCTTAGGAGATGTTTCTATATTTAGGACAAACCATGTCTGGAAATTCACTTCTTTCTTTTGCTTCTGCTTTGATTTCACCAAAGATAAAGGTCTGTGTCCAGTACGATGTTCAATGACAATAACATTACACAAAAAAAGAAGAGATGCTATTTGTGTTTCATCTCGGCATAAAGTGGGGATCAGGCAGTCCAAGTGTCATATCGCTGTTTTGGACTGTTTAACTGGTTTGAAGAGGCAGGTTATGCTTTTATCTGTATCTGTATCTGAATCTGTATCTTATCTATCTATATATACACACCAGCGTTTTCCATTAATATCTGTACAGCACTATCCAATGTACATGTTGACCCTGCAAGAGCATTTCCTTAGGTTTTGTTTTCACTGTAGGGAAAAAGAAGCTCTAACAGCACAGAGGTGTTTGTTTTGTGGCTAACAGAACACTCCTGTTCCCAAATCGAGTCGCACGTAGGCACTTTGCAGTATCTACAGGCTTAGCAGCCCAGTGAGTACTGAAGTGGTTTATTTTATGTTGTGATGGGAACAGAGGCGTAAGCAAGAGAAACGGGAGACAACACTTACCTCTTATAGGTGAAGACACTCGCACACGCAGATGTTCATCTGACAGTGAAGACATTTCCACGTGTGTGGGGCAGTGCTCACAGCTCCCGTTCCTACAGGCCTGATTCCCTGGCGTCGCAGCGTGCCTGCAGAGGTGCGCTCCACAAACCAGCGGAGTGCCGCGGGGTGCAGAGCACGTCAGTGCTTTCATCGCTCTAGTCCTGAACATCCAGCAACAACGCGAAAGCTCAATGTGTCAGGTCTTGAACTGTTCCAACTAGCTGTCGTGTTTGCAAGGTGTTTTGAGTGGGAAAAAGAAGTTGTTAATGATCAACAGGAAATGCCATTTTATTATTCCTCTGATGTTTCCTTAATAACGCTCGAGCTTTGCCCACAGCACTTGTTTTGAGTCATATTCTGATGTACTTACTTATAGTTAGACTTGGGAACAGCCCTCCTCATTATTGACAGCAATGGTAAGTAGCCCATTGACTTCAGTAGGAGGGGAATCTCACCCCTTCTGTGTGCACATATGTGTGTGAGTGTCTTTTGAAAAGCACTAGGCATACATTAATAATAATAAGTAAGAACGCTGCTCCTTTGCGTGTTTCTGATAGGCGGCAGGCAGAGTGTGAACTGCTCTATGTATCAATTAAGTGAAAAACAAAGAACAGGGAGAGAGTAGTATCTTTATCAGCGTATTCACTGGCACATCCATATTTATTAGATATCAAACATAATGTTGCTCATACCATTGTTTATGTTCATCATGAAGCCCTGAAGTCATTTATGGCATCATGGTTTAAATTATGAAAGTCAGATGCAGTAGGATTGCCATATTCCTCAAAGCAGGCTTGCTGAGAAAGCTCTGCTTTTTATTTTGTGATTTCATCCATATACTTGATCCATTATTGATGTGTATCTTACATGGTGCAACAGACTTTTTTCAATCTAAGAGAGTAAAATCCATTTCTAGACTCTTTTTCAGGTTGCAAGTTTTAATGCAACTCTATCTTACTCATCTCATCTCTAAAGACAAACCAAATGCAGGCAGAGGGAGCAGGGCTCATTTGATGGAGGTGTAACGTGTGGGTGAGGTGAATTAGGAAATACAGCAAATGCACATGCAATTTGCTGGATGTATCAGTAGCAAGGGGACTGTCTCCGGAAACATGGTTAAATATGTAAACTCTGCCTAGGGAAAATGTTTATTTACCTAGATTGACAGCGATCGGGGTAAAAAGCACTCAAGATAAGTGGCTCTTTAGCCAACTTTAATTTGTTGATGGATGGATTGATGGGAGGATGGTCAAAGAAATGACAACATAACTCTCTGTAATGGAGATATCCTGTCTGCTGGAGTTTGCAGTACCATTTGGTCTAATTATTCCTGATCCATCTATGAGCAAACTTTGCTCCCAGTGAGACAAGTTGTCACTCCTTTTCTTTAAATAAAGATATGAGGAGGTAAAATCAAGAATAATTAGAGCAAAGGATGATGACATCTTCTGCAGTCAAAAATACACAAAAAATCATGCCTATTGCTTAAAGACTGTATTAATTGAAATAGTTGTGCATTCTATTATGAAGTTTGTATGGAAACAGATGGCCCATTTCACAAATTAAGCCTTGTCTTTTTACATTGCTTCAGCAAAATAATGGTGAATGAACACTGCTATTGTAAATGATCTCAAGTTCAAACCTCTTAGCGTCAGTATGGGCTATGCTTTTTTTGGTGGAAGTTAGTGAAGAAGCAAGGAAACAATCAGAGGTGACTGCTTGCAAAGTATCCTGATGAACCGCACAAATATTCTCCCATTATTACTACACTTACTTACTGCAAAAACAAACTCCGCCAATCAATCAGCAGTGGAAACTGATGTCGTAGATGTTCTCATCTAGCTCAAATATGCTGGGTCCAGGACTAGCAATAAAAAAGCAAATACCAGTAGCTGCTTTCCTAGTCAGAGGGGCAGCTGCCCCCCACAATAATTAAGGGCAGCCACAAGATCACTCTAAGTCAACATAGCCAGTTATAATACTTGGTTTCTCGGGGAGGATAGACTGCAATTTCTAGACAATCAGTTCTCTTTTAGCTCGGATTTCCAAAATTTGAGGTTTCCCAGATCAGTATCACTCCCGGAAATTATGTCTACAGTTGAGCTTATTCTGTGCAAGCTGGCACACGGATGGACAGCTTGAATAAGGGATAGAGTTAAGAGCAACTGCATGTGAAATGGATGCTGGTGTCAGCTCACGTCTTAACAGAAATCATCACCACAGACAACTTGAGCATGAACTCTGCATGGGACTCTCAGAAGAACATTCATGATAGCACGGGGGGGTGGGAACTAAATTATTCTGGCACCAAATTCATTAGCCTGGACCCGCTGAACCAATGGGCCTGCCCAGCAATGTCTGGTTTGCTAAATGGGAGCCAGACAGCTCCCCCTTTGCAATGACATCAGGGTATCGCTGCAGAGCCAGGATCCTCCCCCACGGATGTCTGCCAACAGCATGTGGTCCACCGGCTGCAATTAGCCAGCACCCTGAGACCCACTGCCGACTGCAAACTCATGCTAGCATCAGGAAGAAGCCTGCCGGGCTGAAGTGCCAGGCACCTGCTATGAGGAACAGAGGCCCTTCAAGAGCTGCGGTTCCTGCGCGTCCTTGCCGTTAGTGTGGCCGGTGCACGGTGGTGGTGGGGGGACCCCTTGGATAGCCCTTCCCAGGAGCACAGCATTGCAGGGTGACGATGGGCATGACCCTGTGCCGCGCATTTCATTACAGTTTGGATCAGCCCCAACTACACAACAAGCACATATGCTGCTGCTGGAAATTTTATGTGGAAGAAACTCGCCTAGATTCTAGTTTATAGTTCTTTTCAGCAGGACTGCATGAAGCTAATGACACAGAAAGCCATTTGGGTTAAATTGTGAAACTGAAAGATGCAGCACCTGCTTTTATGCTTTGTGTGTGGCAAAAAATACTTCTTTCTTTCTAAAATGCAACACAAATGACCCTAAAAAAGAAAACTCTACAATGACATTGGTGACATTATGACAGAATGTTTCATCAGTGTCCCTGGGCATAGAAAAATGAAAAAAATAGGCCAGAAACAGAAAACATTATCTTATTGCTTAAACCTTGGTGCATCCATACCTTAAGTAATTCATGCACTCCTAGTTTCTCCATTAAAAAAAGGGACGGTGATAGGATTTAGATGAGTGAGATGAGAATGATCCAAAGTATGGAAGGGTCTCCATTTGAGGAGGAAGTAAATGGCATCTACTTAGCCTGAAAAAGAGACTCTTGAGGGGAAGAACAGGGCAGAAAGTTGTGGAGAAGGTGAATCAAGAAATGAAGTACTTCCATAGCCAAATGAGAGGGGTTTAGAAACAAATAAAAAGGCATAATTTAACTGAAGAACCCATCTCACAGGATGGGGTGGAGGCCCAATGCAGTTAACAGTTCAGAAAGGGGGTTAAACACTTTCCCACAGGGCAGCCCCACTGCATGCAGTGATGGTGACAGGACACTGGCGCCCACCAGGGCAGAGGCAGGCTCACCGCAGAGGCAGGCGCACTGCAGTGGCTGTCCCAGCGCGTGGGGAGCTGAGCGCTGCCAGGCCCAACAGTGGCTGGTGCCTCCTGGCTCCTCAGCTGCAGCTGGCTCGGGCGGCAAGTGCCGGCTGCTGGCTCGCGTGGGAGCGCGAATCCCCACTCACCAGGAGCAGGGCAGATCCTGGGTGCAGCTGCCCTGCACAGATGATGCCGGCAGGTTTGAAGGAGCCTTTTCATCACGAGTGCAGCTCACGAGATTCAAGAATCGCATTTATTCTTCAACGCCTTCTCTCTCCGCTCTTCAAAATCAAACAAACAAAACCCTGACTCAAGCAAAATTTTAGCAGTGGAAAGGGAGTATTGCCAGAGAATATGACCCCCTGTAGAGATTTTACTTTTGCTACTGATGTTCTGTGTGAGATGCTTAGCTGCTCTGATAATATGTGACAGTATAAGAAGGCAGAGAGAGAAATAGAAAGGTTAATACAGTAACAATGCCACCAGGATAACTATTAACATTTTTGGAGCTTGCACTTTTGAAATCTGACTGAAATATCTCATTATTTATCAAGCAAGCTGAGAAGTGTTTTGACAAAAAATCCTCTTTCCATGTGAGAAGTTTTAATTTTTTATTATCATTGCTGAGAGAAATATATGCAGGGCAAAACGGGATATATTAGAGAGCTATAAATGCTTCAGAAAAGGAAAAACGTAAGCGGCAGAAATCTAGGTAGTAACCTAAGCACTCACACTTCTGGGGTAAGACGTCGGATCTCTTTAGATCGAGAAGGAACTTGAATTCCTGGCAGCCGCTTCCTGGGCAAGTACTCTCATAGCAAGGAACTTCAATATATGGCGTAAGCTGATGCATTTTAAACGCGCCGATTTAGACAACTAAACTCTAGAGGAAGGGCAGAAGTCTAGACACAATCCCACTCTTCATGGTTCCAGGTGGTTAATGACAGGACCTCACCAGGGCCAAGGCAGGCTTTAGAGTTTGCCCTTCCGCACAGCCCATTTCTCCCCATGTACGGTCTGGAGCACCTGGGCCTCACGCTGGACTTCACACTGGAGGCCAGGCGCTGCAAAACAAGCTGGTGTCAGGACAGCACCTAACTCGTGCTGGATTGCCTCTGTACTGAATCTATCCCCAAATGTGCCTCATTTTGGGCATTTGAATTAAGCGTCGTAACTATTTTTTCTTAAAAAATAAGTGACTTCCATACAATTACTGAGGATTGTACATCCAGAGACTAAAATGTCTTTCACTTCAGTTCATTTACTTCAGCGAGTCTCCCCTCTTTAATTGTATCCCACTCTGCTATCAGGGAATGTACTATCACTACTGCAGAGTTAGAGAACTAAAAAATACACATTTGAAGTGACAGCATGAAAAAAGTGAATGGGGGTGAAATATAATTAGCTGAGGCAAGGACAAGTAGGTAAGTCTGCACAGTCATAATTTATGTGGGATATTGTTATAGTTATTACCATGCAATTTAACAGGAATACACCAGAGCAATTTTTGTATCTTAAAACATGCACATGCACTCACAAATATACGAGAAAAGTCTCAGAACTCAAATCATCCAAAATAATCAAGAAAGTTATTATCATAAACAGCACAATTAACACAAGGCTCACAAGGGATGAGTCTCCATTTCCGATAACCTGAAGAGAAAATGAAAGCTCTGTTTAAAGTGCAGTGTAGAAATGGCAGCTACCTTCACATTTCTATGCATACCACCAGCGTTCTCTAGTCTCCGTCAGTCCCTCCCCTACTGTTTCTTTGCCAGCTCCAGGACCAGCAAAATGGATATAGCTGAGATCTCCTGAAGAATCAGAGGATGCATATGGCACTGTACAATATTTGGCCTGACCTTCTCCTTCAAAATCAACCTTTTGGCAGGGGGTTAGGAGGGGGAAGGAGCGAACAGTCTGATTACTAAAGAGGAAGTACGGACACAAGCTTTTGGGGATTTCAGCTTGCAAAAAGAAAATGATATTTTACGAAGGTCTGTGCTGTCATCTATAATTTGCAGGCTCCTTTATACTGTTATTGTTAATATAGTCCTGCTCTCATCAGCTGTGTAAATTATTTTTACCGATAACGTGGAACACGGTGCTACCATTTCAACCAAAGGAGATATTCTTCATTTTCATTCTCACTGAAATTGCTGAAGATTATCCACTGTCCATTAGATTTCAACAATAGCCAAATCTACACTGTTCTAATCACATGCCAAAATACAATAACCACCAGCTCTCAGAGCCATCTGAAAAAAATCCGTCGCTCCCAGACTGATCAAATTTCTATCACCGTCAGAAGTGGGGATAGGAATCATGCTTTTCAAAATAGCTTTTCATTTCTCGTCCTTGCATCTATGTGTGCCTCCAATTTAACAATACGCAGTAGGCCTTTGACTCCTCACAGTTGCCTACTTAGGGTGAATAGCGTGTAAATATATGTGTTTTAATATGGCAGATATGGTTTAGGAGGAGCTGATCTTGTCTTTGGGCACGAGGATAGCCTGCAAGAGCACCCGAGTTCTTCTAGTGTTGTCTTTAAAAATCTGTTTCTTAAGCTTAAAAGTGCTGGATAAGACTTGGAAGGACAGCACTTACCTGAAAAGGCAAAAAGCACCACATCTGTCAGAGCCATTTCTGGCACTTCTGGAGCACAAAATCATGCTCTTTCTGATTGGCCATATGCTCAAACAACAATAAAATGAATCTCCAGATAATGCACATCAGTGGCTTCATTTTCATTTTGAGCCTAGAAGTGAGTTTGGGACCTTCTCTAGTTGGCCTGCAGGGCCTTCTTACACAGCTTCTGCCTTCCCAGTGAATGACTCTCTGCAATGAAATCAAGAGCCTCATAAAGCTCTTGTAAATTACGGTTAATGCATGTTTGTTTAGATCCATATTTTACATGCCTCATATAAAGGAAGCCTATTATTTTATTCCAGGTTTCTTTCTGCGTGGTTTTTTTTCTTATACTACGCCAGTCCGTGCCTGTAAAATCTTCTTCCCTCTGTTTGCTGTATCATGCCTGGAATCCATATTAGAAGTCAAGTGTAAAAAAAAAAAAAAAAAAAGGAAAGGAGAGGAGGTTGTGCTACAGGCAGCTGTTGTTGTCAATGCCCTTTCTTTCCCAGAAATAAGTCATAAAAAACTTAAAATTTTGCTAGGCTTGTACCACTTTCTGTCAACATTACCTCTCTTCAGATCTGTAAAAGGGGAAATCTTTTCCTAGCAACAGCATAAACCCACTCACAGGGTTTTCAAAATATGCTTTCTCTCGTTCCTATATCTGACAACATATCATACTGTTCCTGGCTCAGCATCCTGTCTCCAGCAGTGATTGTAGCAAGTGCTTAGGGTAGAGTAAGAACGGCATATGCATATATGGTATTTCCATATGATATCTCTGTGCTAGACTGAAACTGGTTTTGTTCAGGAGCTTTCCTGAGTCTGATACTTTTTGTGTGTTTAATAGCCCTCGATAGATCTCTTTCAAGTGTTTGCCCAGTGTCCCCTTAAATCCGTGCAAACTTTCTGAATCCACAACATCTGGTTCCATGTAAGTTCCACAGGCTGAGGAACAGATGACAAGACTCTGCCTCTTGCATCCATCTGAAAAAAATTAAAAACACTTCTGGAGATATGCTGTGATCAGCTGCCTGGGGACCTTCTTTGATAATTTCTGAATGAAGACTGCTGTTAACAGTTTAAATAAAATGGTTAGCTCTTGTCAGGCAATATTGCAAAAATCGCTATTCCTCATTTCATTTCAACACTGCCGTATCACCAAATACACATCTTTAGGTTTCACCATTGTCTTGAATGAGAAATGTCAATGGATTCCAGACAGGTTAGTAGCTTGCTAAATATTAGTAGCAATGCTATAGAACACCCAGATACCAGCTGGTCTAGAGTTACACATTTTATATGAAGCTCACTCGCTTTTGGAATTGCCTGTCATTTGAATAGAGCAACACGATGCTTTTACATGTATATAAAAGGGAAGCATTGTTTTGACTTTTATAATCTGCATTCCTTTTTTTCCTAGTGTAGCATATGAGGAAGTCACATCTTGTCTCTGCAGTAATGGACCCGTTACAAAATTCAGAGTTGGACGTGAGCCTTAATCAGTCTATAGCTGCTATGATCCATGTTTTTTGCGCAGGTCCTTCTCCTTAGCCAGGATTTCAGCAGCTCACTGCTAACACTGTTAAGTATGCATAACTCAATACGCCAGTGACTCCCAAGTTCTTTAGACCACTGAACCACTGTCAACCTTTGATATGACTTGCACTGCCCATTAGCACAAAGAGCCTGGGCATGAGGTGACGTGGCAAAGACATGAAGGGTTTCAGTCAAGGCGCAGGTCATACTAAACTGACAGATTCAGATATGTTGCTGTTGAGTATGTTCCTGCATCATGTGAGGATTACTTATTAGGACCTCAAGGATGAGAAGTGATTGATCAACTAGTTTGCAAACTACAGGAATTTACAAAAATCCCAAGAGTTTTTGTTAGAAACCAGCTCCATCGTTTTCCAGCCCTGGTGTGCACCTGGTCATGCCTTCAGCAGGCAATACATGGCAATAGTTCTTCCTCAGTGAACGGGATGAAGCTAGTGCTGTTCAACCACAGACAGCAGCATGTGCCTCCTGGAACCCAATTATCTGAAAATATGTTCTATACATTGTTATATAAGTTAGGGAAATACTGTCATTAGCCACTGCGTTCAGCTCCCTAGCTAGGGATGTTTTAGAACGTGCAGAGAAATGTGTTGGTGCCTCATGCTGATGCAAGGATATAAAATCATTGAGTTGAGTGTCTGTGAAACAGGAATAAAGTTAGATTTGGTCCAGGAGCTAGAACAATGAATATATTAAATACTTTAGATGTTGCTACAAATATATCTATATATCTATAAAATTATAGAACTGAGCCCTTACGGCTATTCATATGTTCCATGGCAGTCATAATAAAACTCCCGTTGGCAGGAAGAACAGTCCACGAAGCATGCACTTGGTTGTCCATTTATTTTTAGAATAGTGTTTACTAGTCTTTGGTGCTTCAGTTACCTTTCCAGTCTGTAACTACAAAGCAATTAATTCAGAGTTATAGATAAATGGTTATTCTGCCAGATATTAGATGGACTGAATCTCAGGTGCTTCAAATGGCATTAAGGTGAGATGGCTTCCCTTATACTTCGATGAAACATCTGAAAAAGTGGGTCCCAAATCCATAGCAATTTCTCTGCCTCACAGTTCTTTCCACATACACATTGTCGTCTCATATTTGCTTTACTACTTATTCTATTTTTGTTTGTACTGCCTTTACTTTTCACTACTGTGAAGTTACGTAAGATGATTAATGCCCTCTGACTATGTAATGACTTCGTCTGATTTGTCAAAAAATAATTAGAGAAGACAGAAATCGCCCTTAGAAAAAACGTGAGACCAGATGGAAAGGTATGTCTTGGGCGTGGGAACAGTTATGCACTAGTTTTGGGGAAACAACCGTTTGGTGATTTTGCTCTCCTCCCCTGCTTGCTCAGTGACGACCTCAATGACTAAAGTCTTTTCTTAATTATCTGCTCTGTTTCTTCTGAAAAAATTTAGGAGGGAAACTCATTAGGGAACTTTGCCCTTCTTGGCCAATATATTCATCTGAGTTAAGCTGCTCAGAAATGTTTGACCCACTGGGGAAGTCCTTCCCCATAGCTTTAGCATTTATCAAAGGGTTTGGTTCAGTTTCAGAGTACAAATCATCGGGCTGTCATCTCCACACCCAGATGGGAGTGAAATACAGACCAGGTTCTGCCAAAATAATAACAATAATAAAGACAGATGTGTTGACTAGTATTTGTGCTCAATCACTTCCTCCACCAATGGAAGAGGAAACAGAGGGATGAGTTTCAGAAAACAAAAGCAACACAATGCCACCTATCGGCACTAACTACTGTCACCTTGCAAGGGGGATTCATACTTCTGTAGTACAGATTTAGGACCTCTTTAACTCTTGAAACTGAATGCCAGAAAACAGACGTTCCAGTGAGAAGATGATGCCACCTTCTCCAGTCTTGACACATCGGGACAGGCCTCGAAGTCTTTTGGCCCACTTATGTGAGAGTTTGGCACAGCAGCAGCAAGCATGCGGGGTGCAAGGCTGGCAGCAGTTCCTGCCCAAAGAGCTATATTCGAAGCTGAGTTTAAATATATGGAATTACCCGAACCTTGACTCAACATGTGATGTGAACCTAAAATAGGTTTGACACTTCAGATCAGTTTTAACTTAACTGTTTGAAAAGTTTTCCTCCTAAAAATATTTCCAATAAATGTCTGAAAGCACTAGAAATCTCAAGCAGGAATCTGTTCCTGCAGGCTTTCCCACTACGTTTCTAGGTAAAAGGCTTATGGCTTGATTTAGGTAGTACGTATATGTAGTTCACCTAGCACGGCAGGGGAAATCTCCATCAGTGTAGGTCACCAAAACTGCATTGGTTTATGTAACACTGAGGAATTTATCACATCTGGCAAGAACTATGGACCATCTTCCTACATGGATAAAACTACTTGATGTTTGGAAGTAAATCATTTCTACCTAATTTTTTGCTTAATTCCTTTAAGAACTCAGCTTTAAAATGGGTCTATCTACTTTCTGATCCCAGGATTCTTAATATAGTCATAACATCTTGGCTTTTCTAGAACATAGCTTTAAATTGTATTTGGTCTGAGAATCTGGTGACCAGTACAGGGTGCATTACAAGCAATTTCCTTTAGTTCCAATCTGATTTCATAGGCTTTCAGCTAGAGACTTGTTAGAGCTAGAACCAATTTTGTACAGTTCTGAAAATATGAAAAGCCAAGCTTTGATGTGGCATAAAGTATTCACCTCTAGCCTGGGAACTTGTGTAGCAACTGAAATAGGATTACAAGAGAAAGACTCAGTTGATATAGTGTAGTTGTATGTATAAAGGTTCTCCCTCCCTCTTGGTTTGTTATTGAATCTTAGTTTTGTTACAACACCATACTGGTTCTACAAAAAAAATAAAGAAAGGTTAAGAGCTATACTTTGGGTCTAATTCCACTCCCCAGCAAAGCCGGGGTGAGAAGTAGGTTGATTCCTTTCAGTCTTACAAAAACTTGCTATTTCTGCACTCCAGACAACCTAGAATAGCTCATTTAAATAGAAGGGATGAGAATTTCAAATCTTGGGGAAAAAATTCCAAGGATTATCAAGTCTGAAATTTCTCTGTCTACCTGCCCTAAGATTCAGTAGCTTCTCCTAACATTAAAACTAATACAAACGTTATTTGTGACATCAAGAACAACATGGGATTTCAGAAGTTTCGCAGCACTTGCTGGCAGAGAGAACCAGCCCAGAGACAAATCTGGTTAGCTGCTATATTGATACACTATTCACATTTCAACCAGCTATTTAATTAGTTGACTAGTTGTGGCAGAGATCACAAGGAGTTTGTGTGCTTTTTTGTTTTTTACATTTAAAAAGCATGTTCTCAAAATCTCATTTCCTTCTGAAAAATGAACGGGAATGAATAACCGGGGCCAGGTTAATCACATTTCACCAGCTTGTAAGGGATGGGAAACTCACCCACAGAGTAACTCATCAGCTCAGACTTACCCTCTGCCTGGCCCAGTGTCTGGTCACTGCACATTCCCACCATGCTGCTTTCTACCACCTCAGCAAGGATGGCCATATCATACAGGCGGATATTAACTATTTCTGTTCTTTTGAGGGTGATGTCTCCTTCTTATAAAGGTGCTTCAGATGTGCCTGTGACACTAGCCATAATTCAGATTACTAGGCTATTCAGTTCCATCAGATGTACTGACAAGTTTCATCAGCTCCGTACTGGCTTAGGCAAATTGCCTAAGTATATGTTTCTTCTTGATAGGGAGATGCTGGCTAAGAGCAGCATACTCCTTCTTGGAGAAAGGGAGGTCTGTTCATTGCCCAGGTAGAAATTCAGATGCCAGAGAGGTGTTAGGATAAGGCCTGATGATGCAGATGCAATACGTGGATGCTGCACCTGGCATACCTGCAGCAAACATAAATGTTGCTTAGAAAAAGGGGTCACGAACAGAGATGTCAGACTCTGAGACTCCTAAGGAAATTACACTGTCAGCAAAAGGCCAGGCAGACCCCCAGAGATGGGAGAACATGCCAGGAGGTTCCTTTTGCTGGGGAATGCACAGTTTTCCCTGTGGGGATCGGTGGGGTTGGCAGCTGCACACCTGCTTCCTCTGCAGCCTCCCAAGTGCCTCTCCAGATGGGAATGTTTGCTGGAGATGGCCCATGCTGCTCTGAGCAGTTTCCTGAGCCCTGTGGCTGCTGCCATGGGAAGGAACAGTACGTGAAACATGGCATCATTTAATTTCACTAAAAGGAAGCAGATAACGCAATAGATTAAATAATGTTCAGAATCTCAGTGTGTGGCTGAATAGCGAGGCTTAAAAGCATTGTCTGAATACAGCAGATCCCCAATAAGAACACAGAAACTTTTTAAATGCTTCTAAACTGCACTGCAAAGAATTCCCTACGTTTCCTCCCAGTTTCCACACACCACGATATATAAGCAATTGATGTAGTGCTCCTACTCCATGTACCTTGTTCTTCAAATAGTTTGGTTGTTCTGCACTTTGAATGCCCTAATTTCACTTGGACGTTGGAGGCGTCACGTTAAAAAGCAAAAAACCCTATGTTGAGACTTCACTCATGAAGCGCTGCAACACAGGACAGAAGCCCTGGAGCCACAAGATTTGCTGTGCCTGATTTTCTAGAGACCCAGCCCCAGTGATTGCTCTCACATGCCTGCAGCCTCTGTCTGCAGCACCTGGTGAGAGCTAGGAACCTGGGAAGGGGGGTCCAGCACCACCTTGGTGCGGAGCAGGGCGCACGTTGGCTGTGCAGCCTGTTGCTTAGAGGTAACCCATCAGAAATGCAGAAGATGGGTGTTGTCTCCTGCCTGCCCCTTTCAATGGCAAGGTTCAATTCAGGGCTGCAGGAGGGCACTGTCTGTCAGGGATGCAGAGGTAGGAAACTCCTCCTCTGAATAAGATCCTCCAGGCTTTTTTTCTTCTTTCAAGAAGGGAACAGGGAGCACTCTTCTACTTTAAAACATGAGTAGAGGAGGTGATGGAGCCATGACATTAATACAGTCACAAATCAACTAGAGCACTCACCAGAACATGAGGACTTGGGTTCTCTTTAGCATCCCAAGGACAGCTACGCATTTTAAGTTAAATCTTGAATAAAACAGATAAATCATCCCAGGAGCTAGACCAATGCTGAGCTCCCCTAATGAACGCTCTAGGTAGTAAGTTTTGCTAATGCTTTCTTCTTCTCTTTGGCCCAATGAGATCTGAATCATATTCTGCAAAGTGCTAAGCCGAAAGCCATCAAAAACATCACCTGACCTGCAACATGGGAATGAGCTAGAATAGCTGCTTAAATATGAAACCAAAAGTTAACTCTTTCCTCCTGCTTCCACACCCTCTTCCTCCACCTTGTTTCCTAGAAATATTCCTTTGGATTCTCAGATTGGATTCCTGGCATCACTGCAGTCTGCCACTCTGCGAGTTCTCCCAGAGTCCTCCCTGAAACATCTAAACTGGCTAAACTTCAGCTAGTGTTTTGCAGAGGCACAAATAACTCAAGATTTGCTGCATCAGTGAGAGAAAAAGCAAATCTGCTGCCCATTTTAACAAGTTTATTTCTCTGTTGTGGACTTAAGGTGAACAAAGAGAAAGCCTGGAAGTTTGTCCTGCAGTGAGAGACGGCGTCTGAGCTGTATATTGACAGGGCATCTTAATACAGTTACAAAATTAAGTGAAGGACAATGAAAGAGGGATATTCTGTCACCTAGTCACTTCTGTTGTGAAGCCACACATAACACAAAGTTAATTAAAGCTTCTACTTGGAGAAAAAGGAATGTTCCATTTGGTAAATTTAGAAACAGCTGGTTAGTTTTATCCATTACTTTTGTGCTAACATCAGTTGAGCTCATTCAACTCTCTCTTTTTATGAAGCTGTCCTTCCTATGCTACCTGATAGCTACTAATTGCTGCAACTACATTTCTGAATTGCAAATTTTCTGCACTGATAAAAACTTTGATTGCCTGTCAGCTACACATAAGGAAAAGATCACCAGTGCTAAATGAGGTGTTCCACGCTTGGATAATAATGCCTAATGAATTATTCAAAAAAGAATGCTTGAATGAAGCAAACAATTTGAAGGGTTACTAGCAGCCGTAACAGTTCAACAGCCAAAAGAACAAAAGTATCATCCTGAAAATTACACTAATGATTAAAAAATGCGTATTAATTCTACATTTGGAGAAAAAAAGAAATGCCAATCTGATTTTAAAGGTTAATCATTATTTTTTCACTAATGCTCTAATCTCTGGGAAAAACACCCTTTACCAATATTTTGGGATATATAATATTATGACATAACATATTTATATAATTTTCCAGGCATTAACCCTCTCCGCAAATTTCAAATTTCTCTGCAAAAGAATTGAAAGCCCTGTTTGAAAGCTATTACTGTCCACAAGATTCTTTCTATTGCTTTAAATGAACCTTGGATCGGGCCCAGCCACCAGCACAACAGCATCTTACTAGTTGCATCATGGTCAAGTGTAGTGAGAGCTATGAATGAGCTCAAAAGTGATGAACTGTTGAGTCAGACTCCAGTTTCAGCTACCCCAGAAAACAGTTCCGAGCATATGAGTCACTCAACACACTGACTTTGGTGTGATGAAACTAGAGTCTGGTTCTCACCATTCACTTTCTGAAAGGACTGGCTAAATGGCAATACGGATGATAGAAACAAGGCCCACACATTAACATTATAATAAAAATGATAGCTATATTCAAATAACTGCTACAGTTAATCCCTCTTTCTAGCCTAGATTTGACTGTATCTTTAAAAAAAAAAGGGAATAGCTAATAGGGAAAGAAATATTTTCTCTAAATACTGCTGGCTAAAGGGGGAAAGGTAACAGAAAAAGAAATCCTTAATAAACCATGAGAATTCCATGAATGTCCGATGCTCACACATTTTCAGCTTTCATAAAAAAATGTATTTCCAGCACCAAAAGTGATAATTTACTATGACAGACTCTCTCTGGTTGCCAAAAAAGAGAAAAATCTGAGAGCTAACTCCTAAGGAACGTCTCCCGTAAAATATAAGCATTAGGTATACATGAAAAATAACAGCACAATGGCAGTGATGTGTTCGTCTGCTTTACTGTTTAAAAGCCTCCCAATTGTTATGTTTGAAACTGAGATAAATGAGACATACCATCATATGCAGAGAGGTCTCACAATGATAACACGATGTTAACTATGCTAAGGAAGGATTTTTAAAATAGCATTTACTAAATGAAACCCAGTCAACCACTTAGCTACCTCTGTTGTGATTTTACAGCTATAAAGCCTTTGGTATTAGACACCAATTAGTGATTTTATTATAAAGATGTTCAATGTCAAGATAACACTTCTTGTTTCTGGCAGTGACACTGAATAGTAGATAGAAGAAATGACTTCAGGAAAGCTTAGCTGACCATCTGCTTAGGCCTGCTCACTCACTGATGATTAATCCTTTCCCTCGAGGACAATGTCTCCATGTGTTTCTCTTGCTGTCTTTTTGATGTCGCAAAAAGAGGTTGATAAACACATTCAAGTCACAATTAAAAAACATTTTAACTGACCAATTGCCACTGATTATATTATTAGACAGTTTTAGTCACTGTTGTAACAATGTGTTTAGTGGTGTTGACGGGAAGTGGAGATGAAGTTTCTTTAATGTGCCTCCTACCTATTTCTACATTTAAGTGACATTTAAATGCTTACCTTGATGCTTGCAAACAATCAGTTTGTAAGGGACACACAGTACTACCAGGGAGAGGGTTGTTTTTTACACCACAAAAGCAAAACCTCTGGAAACAGCATTTGATGGCTGGTGAGGCAGCTGCTTTGTTCCCTTGCTTGGGGTTGGGAGAGGAGGAGCAAAAGGAGGGGCCAAAAGACCTAACACAGATTTTAAGTAGATAGTAATGGTTTGTTCTAGACCCACACACGCGCTGCCAAAATGCACAAGTGATCGATTTCTTATTTCATCACAACAGGTTAGAGCTCAGTGGTGGGCTCATGGGCCACATGAATATCCACGAGTCACGCATGTGCCAGGACGTCACACCAGTGACATGGAAGCTGTTACAATAATGACTAGAGTAACAAGCAAAGTAATATTGGGCTTCTGCTGTCCTTCTTTTCTCCCACTGAAGACAGCGTGAATTTTACCTGACGTGGGAGGCAGGTTCATGCTCACAATACTTTATAGAGCTGTCCTGACTAGAGGCTGATTAGCAACAGTCCAACCTTTGCTGACAAACGAGAGGATCAGCTTTTGCAAGAGCTAAGAGCTGCAGAGCTCAGCACCTCAGGCCACCAGGTCATTTACACATCCAAATATGGATGTAGGAGCCCGATTTCTAGTGCTCAGGGCTTGACCTACACTTTTTGTCTCTACCACAGCTTTTTACCGTGCAAGGTACTTTTATTCCTTTAACTGGTCTGCACGAGCAAATAACAGAATTGTTTCTTGGCAGTGCCAGCACAGAAGCACTATAATTCCCAAGTAGTTGGGCTGATTTATCTATCTGATTTAAAGCAAATTCAGCTAGCAGAACGGTTAACGATGATCTGCTAGGAACTGACGACAGATATGGTCCTCCACCTACAAAATGAGTGGTTTTCAGATTCAGATCCACACCATTTTATTTACTTTTATGAAGTCTCACACTTAGAATATATCAACCCCCAACAGATGAAATACGCTGAACATCTGATGAATCAGAAATCAAATAACCTCAAAGGAAGAATAACATCTAATGATATGAATCCACTTTATTCTTCAGTGAAGGCATCATGGGGGGTTTTAACCTGTACGCGTTGACTTCACAACTCTATCTGATGAATTTGAGCATCTCCACATAGACCAGCTCTGAGTTTCCTTTACCAATCTACATGATTGCCTCCAATTAGATTAAGGGACTTAGACTGTCCTGTGACTGGGTGGCATTTCTGTACCACTAGAAGTTTCCACATTAACAAATAGTTTGCTTTCAAATATCAAAGGTACTTAGTGCTTTCTAGCAGGAGCTAACTTAACTCGGAGCACTACTACTGCACTTTCTGTAGCTATGTGGGATGCAGACGATCACTTACTGGTACAGTCTGTCATGTGCTCCTTCTTCAAGCAGACATCTCTCAGTAGGAATTTTGTTCATAAAATTGATGTCACGATATGGCCCTGACTGCTCTTATTGCTCCTTTTGTGTGTAATGCCATAGCCTCACCTACACACATAAAGCAAGGTACAGCTAGGGCAGCACATCAAAATTACCTGGCAAAGTTATTAACTATACCACTAATAAAATCTTCAACATGAAAAGGTAAAGAAAAGTTTCTCCTGTCAAAATAGAAATTATTATTATTATTTTAGTTTAAATGTGTCCTAAAATGTTCTCTACAGAAAAGGTATCCTTTCAGTCCCAAAGACATTAGAAATTAATGTATGAAAGATGTAACAAAATAAGAAGCCAATAAGTTACTAGGGAGTCAATAAGTTATAAGGAGAGAAATAGTAAGTGGTTACCTGCTGAAGGCAGATTTGACTTCCTATTTCAATGACAAGATATGGAGTGGGATTTTCAAAAGCCCTAGGGTGACTTAAAAAACCAAGTCCGATTGACTTTTAATCAATTAGACAGTTTTGAAGTTCATGCACATAATGAGTAAGCAAGTTTACAGTCCAGTCCAACCTGCACTGGAGTTGATGGCAATGTTCCCCTGCTTCATGAAAGATAGGTCCAGTCCTTAATTAGAAGATTTCCTGTAGGCATTGCAAAAAAAGTGGTTTATATAAGGCTTTGCAGTTAACCAGTTCAGAAAGACCATTTCTTGGCACAAGAACAAAGGAACAGATAAGCAAAAAGCAGACAAACAGGATATCTAGCTCACACCACTAGTGGATGGATCTGGGTAGCGTGAGGTTAATAGCAACATGAGGCATGACAAAAAGGAAAGGCCGGGCAGCCTGAAGACAAGGAGAAAAGGCAAGAACTTGGTGTCGCTTTAAAGAGATTCAGTGGAGGAATATAACAGAAGAGAAGTGATTACACAGGTGGGCCTTTAAGATAATTTTGGCAGACGTATTTTTTCATATGAAGGGGACAGGAATGGATGCTGGAAACTTACTAACCAAAGTAATAGATAGTAAGGGAAATGGTGGGATTTTTAAGTGTATCCCAGTGAGAAACTGTTGGCTGTTATATATGATTTGTTTAAAAATCATCAGGATATGTACACCATTTTCCAGTGTCATCACATAGATGTTTTATAAGGGGAGAAAGGGACTAACCCTTGTAGAGGTTCTCAAGTGATGGTTGCTGACACGGAAAACCATTTGCCCCAATCAAACTTTTGGTTTTAATCTGAGATGAAGGATCTAAGTCATTTAAGGGTGTTTCTGTTTACCCCTCAAGCCTCCTGGAGGCGAGAGAGAAGCTTCTGTGATCAATAGTATCACATGGCATAAAGAAATATACAGCAATACATATGAATGTACTCTTTTTCAAAAGCAGGGATCATCTGCGAGATAACAGGGCTGTTTACATATCATAACCCACTATCAGTCAAACAGAGCAATCCACTGTAGCGGTAGGAAATAAAAGACTGATTTCTGGTTTATTAGTTATTAAAAAAAAGGGCAATTAAGCAGTAGGTGGTAACTTGAGCAAAATTTTGAAGGTGGATTGCTGTAACAGATCTAGCAAGTATCAGCCAGTAACAATTTTTAAAATATCATCTTTGAGACCTCATTCTGCAAGTCATCTCTGTGCTTATTACAGAACTACTAGTTTGTCTGATAGACTCAAGACAATGTCTTTGTAGAGCTGAATGTGAGGAGTGAAAATCATTCATTCCTAATGTCTAGTGCATATATTATCCAATTTTAAAATATGCTATACCTCATTACATTAGGATATTTTTTCCAGTGATGAACTACCTGCTCTCCATGTTATTCCTTTATTACCACATGTTCCTTCTGCTTTAAAAAATCCTTTATTCTAAGAACTTTGACAGAATAGTAGACAGGACTCTTCCTCTTGACAATAAAAGGCTATATATTTTTTTAACTAGATCAGGGAAAAGTCCAGTTAAATTTTTATAAACAACAATTCTTGACTTAAAACTTTTGGAAGCCAAATAACGCTTATGGAGACTATTCAGAAATTGAGATACCAAGAGCATCCAGACACTCAAAACCATAGGCTCATATTTTAAAACTGCCTGTTAAGTCCATGTGAAGTCCAATCTAAGATTAAATCATAAGCCCAATTGCACTGACAGTTGCAAGAACAGGAATGATCTAGCCTATACTGTAGAACCAGAAACCCATTATTAATAAGGTACATTTTAAGGGTTCAATTAAATGCTGGTTAGTGTACAATCGAATTCTACTACTCTGAAATCCAGGGGAAAGGAAAATACGCTAGGTTAGCCTTTTATTTCTCTTTCTGTGTATATTTGGATTGTGAGATGTTTCCAAACCATAAAAAGATGGCTTTGTAAATACAGTTTGTAATATGATCCAGAAAAAGAGGCAATTCCTTCTCTTCTTGAAGCAGAGCTCAGAGAATGAAAGAAATTGAGTCAAAAATTAAAAGACTAGTGACAGATTTTCATAGAGACATTTCAAAATGTTGACACTCAAAATATATTCAAAGAGATTAAATGGCTTTGAGTAGTCAAGAAACAAATCACATAGATCTGTCATCAGCATAACACTGGAAGCTGAAACCAAAAGTGTCCTGATGACTGAAAAAGCAAAGGAAGAGCATACACCACAGAAATAAGTCTGCATCCACCAATAGCAAATAATATGACTAAATCTGATAAAATAAAGTGATAATTTTAATGAGTCACATAGTTAGGGATATTATGACTGTAATCAGGGCTCATAAAGTGTCCTGTGGTCCTCAGGACCCATGCAGAGTACCTGCTGTTTTGTGACCTATCCCTGTGACCAGGTCTCTTCCTCTGCTGTAGTGAATTAAAGCACCACAGACTCCTACCCAAAGGTCTCAAGCTAGCCCCCTCCCCCTCCCTTTTTTTTAAGCTACATATATCTTATTTTTCTGCTTCTTTTCTGTTACTGTTGGCAGCTTTGGTTGTCCGTTCCTGCTACAAATGACTATTTTTCTCTAGTGCCGGTTTGTGCTTGGAGGCCCTTCCTCATGCTGTTCCCTACATCATCCAGTCTTTCCACAAAATTCTCCTGAGCACCAGCTTCTACTGACAGTTGTTTGCAGGAATCTGCCTGTCATACCTGGAAAATTAAACTGGGAACTAGGAATTAAAAATAGAAAAGTAGACCTCATTTTGATCTAATCCAGTGAATTCAGAGAGGCACAACTCGGAGAAGATGAAAAATAGCTAGTGGGAATCACTGCAACCACTCAGAATCATACCAGAAAGTGCCAGTGTTATTCACACTGAAGGAGCAGAAAGAGTGACACTGCCACGGATTATCTGATCTGGATTACCTAATGAACTCATCTGATCCCCCAAGATCCAGATGTATGTTTCAAACCTTGACCAAGAGCTGTTTTAACAGTAACGCAGAGTGTGTGTATTACGTAAAGCCAGGATACGACCCCCCACCCCCGCCCCGTGTCAACCATTCTGCCACTGTCCCAGCACGATGTCCTATGAAATAGCCATTTTCATCTCTCTTTACATTGCTTTCACTAATATAAGAGTAAAATAAGAGCGGTGTTTCCGGAGTGGTCATTCCAGCACGTTTTAAAACTTTATGTTATTCCACTTACTCTGCTTTTCCATCTCCACGACTCAAGGGCATTTCTTGTGTTCAGTTTACTACTTTGTTTTTTACCCTAATAAATCCATGAGGTATGGAGAGCAGATTTCAAAAACTTGACAGAACTTTTGCTTTGAACTAGAAAAAAGACAAAGAACGGGCAGAAGTGATACATTGTAAGAGAGAGAAAAAACAAACACCAGAATAAGTCTTCTGTGTTCAGCATTTCGAATATTTCTCTGCTTGTATACATCTTCCAGGATAGCTATATTCTAGTACTGTTGTGTTAAAGTCTTCTAGATCTCATTCAGTTCCAGTGATTTTAGGTTTTGCCATCTCTGTATCCAGAACAATGTGCACTATTTCACATTTCTCAGTAATAAATTTAATTTGCCATGTGTCAGCTCAATTACTGAGCGGGTCTAAGGCACGTTGAATATTTCCTGCCATTCATTCTGTGCTCAGTATGCATCATAATTTAGTATCATCAGCAAATACAGTGAACTTAGAGTGGATCTTTCTAGCTAGGTAATTTATTTAAAATGAAACAGCATGCATCCAGGTATTAAACACACTTAACACTTTCCTTTCGGGGGACAAAGATCCCTCAGTACAGAAAATTCATTGTATTTCATCTATTTCTATATCATGTCCTTCTCAGTCCCTGTTAGCTTCACCTTTAGAAATAGCCTGTCATGTAGATCCTTATCAGAGATTTTCTGTAAACCTAGATAAAATATGTCACATGCACTGCAATTATCTACTTTATAACTCCTAAGCTCATTAAAGAGGTCAATTAGTCATTATTGCCTTTTTAAACCCACTCTGGCAGCCTCAGGTTAGGCTTTGGCTCCTTAATGCAAGCAATACTCAAACTGAGCAAGTGCTCCCAGGAGCCAAGCGCTTCTGCAGCCAGAGCAGAGCACCAGCACTTTTAGACGGGAAAAAAGAGAAAAGGAAAGGAAGGTAACTGCCCACTGTTCCCCTCACATATTAAATATTGATGCAAAGACTGAGAAAATAGAGCTGGAAATGTAAGGAAAATGCATCTGAGAGAAGAAAAAAATATAACAGAGAACAGGAGGGAACAGGGGGAGGGAGTACTGCAGAACACTTTTGTAAGCAGAAGCTGAAGTTAGCAGGGGGGTTATCTATTTGTAAGCAGAACAAATACAATTAGATGGTCCCCCTGCTAATTTTGGCTTCTGGTTGCACAAGTGCTCTGCAGTGCACACACCTTCTTTATCACTTCCTCCTGTTCTGTGCTTTCCAGGGGAGATCTGTGATACAGCGCCTCCATTTTGAGCCCTGACTGTAAGCTCCTGTCTAGGATGATTCCCAGCCGTTTGCTGGGAAAATAAACATGCAGAGATTTGAGGTTATTCTTAACACACCTTCCTCACAGCACTGCTCTGGGGTGGTGCACTGCTGGAAGAACAATGCAGTCAAGCATCCAAGAAGTCTCGGAGCTGCCTAGCTCTTCCTCTGTTGACCCATCTCCACTTCACTGTGGCCTGTACAGACAGGCACATACACTCATCTAAAGATGGAGGAGATACAGCTCAGTGGAGAAGGCAGAAGGAAAGATAAAGAAAGGTGTGCCCCAATGCTACCTGAAACTCCACCTGGGAACCCCTCCAGAGAGCATGACTTTCCTCTTGGCCCTCCCTCTCTCCACCGCAAACCACTGCAAATTCATCTCCTTGAGGTGCTCTCAGGCATTGTTGCAGTAAAAACTGGAAGGGAGAAATGGAGTAAGAGAATGAAAGAAAGCTATTCCTGTCTAGATCTCATTATCTCTGCTGAAAAAAAAGAGCAATCACGGCAGTGAGAAAGAAAACCTCTGAGAAGTGCTCACTCCAGGCAGGGAAAGCAGCAATGGAGGGAAAGTGAACATTAATATACGCTTTTCAGCTAACTGCATTCCAATTTACTACTAGACCTTATTGTGCTTTTATTAAAAGTGTTTCTAGTTTACTCTCTGTAACCTGTGCTTCACAATTTACTGAATTAGATTCCTATTTTCCTCTTCCATTCTTTTTTCTTAGTTTTCTTTGCCAGTGTTACACATGATCACATGTTCTTCTGTTTGCAAATTTGCTCTACCAATATTTCACAGTTGCCGCCTGGGCTGTCCACTATCTTATTACTGTGTGATAAGTGATATCTGCTATGACTGCACAGGAACTCATTTTTCCCTGTTCCTTTCATATCCCTTCAAAGACGGCTCATCTGAAATAATAAATTGTTGTATTGGGCCTGGCCAAACCCTAGCTTGGGTTTATTACTTTTGGTCTGTAAGTTAATTTAATGTGTAACCTCATTATAGTTATTCATATCCCAGATTCTATTAAGTCAAATTTGTTTGTTACTTTCTTAGCTATTAATTGCAGCCTAGCTAGGAAGTGTATATATCAGAACAAAGCAAAACTTTCATAAACAAATTGCTGCATCATTTCCTTAAACTCGCATTTTAAGGACCTCCCAATTAATGAAGATAGCCTGATGTACCCCAGCATAGAAGTTTACTGGACCATTTGTGATAATATCCTTTGTGTTTACTAGCATTCAGTTTACCCATGTAACAGAAAGGCTTTGTTGTACAGAACAAGCCAAACATGCACCATGACAGACTAATTTAATATCATAATACCAGTGATGTACTGAGTTTACTTCTTACTTTTAAATGCTTCTGCTACTTATGGCCCTGATCCTTCCATTTCATCCATACAAGTGGAAGGCCAGAGGGGCCTTCTCAGATGCAGGGATACGTCCATTTGCAGCCAAACACAAATGGCTGAGTTAGGCCAAACAGAAACGCAAATTCTTTTTGCATTGCTTCCCAGACATGTTAATTATTAACCTCGTTTCCAAATGACCTAAAATGGATGGGTTTTATTTATCTTAAAATCCCTGATGACCTAGAGCTCAGAAAGCTGATGTAGTCGAGATTAACAACTTCAAGCAGTCTACAGTGATGTGATACAAAGAAACGCTTCACCCTGGACAGTGGATGCTAGGAGATCAACAATGAAGTACAGAAAGCTATTTGCATGCTATCAGCAGGAAGCAGTAAGCAAATAAACAAACAGGTAAGAAAGTAAATTATACCTGTTTTACAACTGAGAAGATAGAACAGCAGCATGAAGGTGAAACAGGCTGTGAATCTGGCCCTTCACATCAAGCACATTTTGTGTTTCGCTCCTCTTAACTTATTTAAAAGTTTCCCTGTTTGCATTTAAAGCACTGATGACACAGTATCTTTTCTGCTGGATGTGGCTGTGTGTTAACATGTCCCTCTGTTCATGAATGGGAACATATAGCTCTATGCATTGTTGAGAAATAACTGTACATGTAAAATGCTGTCAGAAGGGTTTTCTATAGGGACTGCTGGGTCCACTGAGAAAACAACATAATTTCAAATTTCACTAGTACTTCCAGATCCTCAGTAAACTCATCTGTAGGAAGGAATAACATGCCTGTCGATGTGAAACAAGACAACCGTGGATAAGAGTGCTCAAAGACCTCCATACCCAGGATTATGCCATATTTCAAAATATTTCAGTATGTAGGCCTTTAGATTTCCAACAGAGCTCACACTTGCATCTCTGAAATACTAAAATCACTAAATATTCTGTTGCAAAAATCACAGTCTGGAAAACAAATTCCTGTTTTACTAACTAAAGCCATCTTATGTGTGGCATAGGCGTTAAAGGAAAGTGCTATGTAGATCAAATATAGGCTCACCTGCCAGGCAGCATATGTTTTGCTACTGTCAAACCCAAGGGCTTTGTAAAGAATTGACAGAGACACTCATCTAACCTTCTGTAGGTTTCTGAAAAATCAAGTCACAGCATCCACATCTTTGGACCGCTTTGGACCGTAAAACAAAGTAACCTTTTTAACACTAGCTTGCCAGCAATCTGAGACTTACTGGTAGACTTTTTCTTCCATGGCAGCCAGTCGTGGCTTCTTAACTTTTTCCTAAAACGACATGTCGGAATTCCCTCTATGCATACCAACTTGGAGATACTTGAGGTTCAGTGAATTGTAAACTTTCACAACTGATTTACATATTCCAGGTTTTAATACCCTCTCAATTCTTAAACGTATTAAGGAGGACATTCTTTAGCTACATTTGACAGAGATTATTCTCGACATGGCCTATTTTTCATAGTAGTCATTTATTGTACTTTGTAAGTAGCTATATGGCCTTTTACATTGATCTTTCTTTCTGAGTCTGCTTTAGTTTTGCTCCCTAAATGCTGGATGTGGTGTATAGTGACACCACTTTTGTTTATGCTGCAATCTGGCATATTTGATAATTCATTCATTTCTTCACATGACATAAATTGGCAATGAATAAACTAAGGTTGGAAATAAAACCGTTTTGGCTGTCACAGGACAGATAAAAGCTCTGGAACGGCTGCCCAGTAATAGGAGTACTGAGGGCCAAAAATCCAACTGCTTTTTTAGATGGAGTTTAATCAGTTTCTGAGAAGGGTTGTAAGACTTAATATAGTCCCTATGATAATGAGGGACCGGGTCCCATAACACAGAAGGCCTTTTCCAGGCATCTGCAAGATGTGTGTACACATGCACACAAGATGATGCTATGATTTTTTGTGATGACACTATGATTTTGTGCACAAAAAAGTGATTCTTTCATTGCTTGTAGGGTTTTCTTTCTGTCTCAGGCAGGCTCACTCTAACTTTGAACAACTACTGTTTCCATATGGGAAGTCGAATGTTTTAAAAGTTAGGGGCACATACAGACAATTCCAGACACAGCATATACTTGCAGTTTCTACAACTGCCTATTTAAGCAATCAGTCAGATCCTACATTTATGCTATTGTCCACAAAGAGCAGACATTACTGCACATGTGTTTTTGTACATATAGTTGGCACCTTGCTGTTTTGATAAACAGCCTACCTTTGTTCAGGTTTTTATATTTGTCTAGAAACAGATTCAAGGAGGCTGGCAGATGCACCTATCTGCAGCGCAGAAAACCTAAAAGCAGTGAAGGAAATGCACACAAGAGCTAATGTTCACACTTCATCTTATTACCCAAAGCCTGGTGAAGGGTGACCTTCAAACTCCCAGCAACAACAAACAAACATTAGTGAAAATGTGGGAAAAGGCTTGATAGCAAGCTTTGGCCCTATAAACCTTCCCTTCCCAGCCACGAAGAGCTGTGCATTGAGCTCTGTGTGCCTGCACACTGGACAAATAATGTGGCTTGTTAGACGAGGGCGCATATGAACTCCACCATATCCCTGTGGATCACGCGCACACGTCAGTGCAGAAACACAGTAAGACAACTTGATGGCTAAGGCTCCTAGTAAACCACCACGCACATTCTGCTCTCTGCACTGCTCTGCTTCTCTCTCTCCCAGACTTCTCCCACTTCTCAGGCTTGCAGCCATGGATCTGTGGTTTTCTTGGACAGTAGCAGGTGGCAGAATTCGGTGTGTGCTCCCTTTTGGCACATTCTTCACTTTTACAGTATCTCTGACATTACTGGAGAGTGCTGGGAACCACAGTAATAGAGAAAAGCATCCTTCACAATATAAGCCCATTTAGCAGAAGACATCCATATCTACAACATATATGACACATGCAACTCCTGTGCTTGATCTCCTCATGTAGCTCAAGAGACATGGGACTGGTTCAAAGATGCTTCCTCACGGGATTTCAGTGCCTCAGGCAGGGACAAGCCCAGCATGCCCAGCTTACATACCCTCGTCCCTGTGCCTCACACCCAGTAAAGCCCCGAAAAGGGAATGGAAAAGCATTTCCTGCCTTTCTCCTGCCAACTATGCCACCTGGATGCTATAATTTTATATGCAGTTCAAGGTAACAGGAAAACTAAGGACAACAGACACCATCACTGTGAGTTTGGAAACAGTACAACGAGACTTACTGTAAATACCAGCGTGAAGACAAAAGGCAAACACAAGCTGCAAAAGGAAGCACAAAACCTTAAGAGCATAAGACTTCAATAAATCAATAGCCTGCTCTCCCGAAGCAAGCTCTCCATCAGAGCAGAATCCCGGCCCCATTTTACATATTTCATGCTCCAGCCCCTCGCTCAAGTCATTGCGATCGATTACATTTCTATCGGTGCTGCAGTCGCAGGAGAGTATAATTTTTCCGAAGGTGTGTGGGATGGGGTAGAGCTGAAATAATCTGCTGCTAGTGACATGAGTAAAGAACCAGGAGGGAAGGCTGGGTAAATATCTTCAAGAAATGAATTAGAGTGAACAGTATCTGCACCAAATAGGTATTGCTATAATAGGTATTGCTACAGGTAAAGCTGTCTTTGCTTCATGTAGTAAGAGATTTGGAAGTTTTTTTATACTTGTATACAGATCTTTTTATTCCCAAAGTCAGTTTCACGTCCTAACCCAATCTAGATCTGCTCTATCTTCTACAGGAATCCAGGGAGTGTGGAAATAGGAAGTTATCACTACTCAAACCTAATAGGTCAGGCTCTTTTCTGCACTGAGGCAAGGCTTTCAGGTCAGAACTGTCAGTCACAGCAAGGAACAGAAAAAGAGTTTTACTGTTGAGATCTAATCTGGGGGACAGGCTGTAGCTGAGTCTTTCTATAGGCTGACTGTTTTCTAGCTGCCTCTTTGGGTGTCAAAAGCAAGAACAAGTTGGCATCACCTAAAGACAAATAAAACTTATAGTTGGGACTATCCCAACCCCAGGGTAGTGGGAAACCCTTTGAGGGTCATGTTAGTATCATAAAGTGTCTTAGAGTTTTTTCAAGCTCTACCCTGAGTGTCCTCTGTCAGAGCAGGGGATTGAAGTTGTCCATCATCACGTCATGCAGAAAGTTCAGCTCTAGCTCTGTGTAGTAAGAGCATAGCTGGGACCATTCCTCCTCAGACAGCAAGTAGCCAAGAGATACTAAAAATGCTGGGTCATTCTGGACTAAGATGGACTTGAAATATCAGTCTAGTGGCAAAAAGGTACATATCCCCCCGTCTTGAGCCAATCTGCAACATCAGATCTCAAAGAAACTTAATGTAATATAATATCAAGTCAAAGTAAAATTATCTGCAACACTTCAGTTTGCTTAAACACAATTATTTTACATATTTAACACAGAAAATGTGAGGAAAACGCGGAAGGTGAATTGAAAAGTGATATTAAGATCTGACAATTCCACTAACATAACACCTTTGTATGATGGACTACTAATAAAATGCCTTATACAATCAGATGCATAACGAAAATGTCTCAACTTATCTTGCCATGTATCAGATAAAATACGGAGTACTTAGCATCCAGACCAGATATTATTCCTTCAGCATCCATCCTACCTGCAAAAGCTTTTGAAACACACAGAAACATAAGAGGGGAGAGAAAGAGGGAATGATAAAGATGTGAAAAATGTCTGTTCAATTATGCTACGGATTTTATCTCTCTGTCTCATATCAGCTCTCTCCCTCTCCTCTCCAAGTCAAATAACTGGCATGTACTGTGTTCTGCAGATGGATTGACACAGAGAAAAAGAATTGGCCATGTCTCCTGGCATTAATCTCCCTCCACAACAGCCTGTGATTGAGTCAAACCTATTATTCTCACTTTCAGGTCTGAGTCACTACCAAAAAGGATGCTATTTCTCTTACATCCTTTCCAGCAGGGATATACGCAGAGACAGTACAGAGCAGTACATTCTACAGAATTTGTTGTGGCTCTTGCTTTTGACTCATTCACAGCTCATTCAGTGGAAAGCACAAAACCAGAAGGAGGGATAGGGAAATAATATTGCTGTTCCAGTTTTCTCACCATCTAGTTTCTTACATCCTTCTCCTTCAGTTTACCCCATAATAGCTTTAAAGTGATACCTTCCTCTGGCACTGTGACCACACTGCCTCATGAAAACCCTTCTCTATTAAATTTTAACTCTTCCCTTTTACTTCTTACATAGCATAAATATCTTCTCCCGTTACAGCTTCTCTTTCTTCTTCTCCACTCCTCTGGCTTGCGCTTACAAGCACCTGAGTTCTCCTTGCTGAACATCAAATGACACCTTTATTCTACCAGTAACTTCAGGTACTCTTGAGTGGCCTCTTAAACATCCCCCACTTACTACTTACACAAGCAGTTGAAGCGACTTGCAGCTGAGCTCAGTATGAGACCAGGTACTCAGAAACAGTAATTCTCATCAGACATATATCATGTTTGTGAAGGGAGACCTCAGCTTCCCCTCAGAGAAGTCCTCCACCCCACACCAGCTACCCAAGGAAGAAGGAACAAGCCCATATGGGAGGAGGATGCCCAGAACCACAACTGATGAAACGACAGAAGGCATGGATCACTAACCATAACCTCTGTCACTAGAACTCTCTTTTAAAGTAACCACGGATCTCTTATTGGGGCGGGGTGGCGCGGGACAAAAGACTCACTTCAGGTGGAGCACTTCCTCCCTGAGCTTTCCCAGCTCTGACTAAAGCATCTGGGCAAACGCCCCTGCAATTCAGTGCATGAGGGCAGGCACCTTTCAACCTTTCCCAGAGTGATGACAGAGTATTTACACATCCCAAAAGCAGCAAATTGTACTCTGATCCTAATAATTACTCCGGGTCTGCTCTACTCTGAGGCTGAAGAACATCTTCTCTATATCTGAGATCTTATATTGTGCTCTTCAGTACACTGAGTGCTTTCCTCAGTCAAATTTCTCAGGTCACAACCTGCTTTCCCTGCATACACCTGTGCAGATCTCAAGGCAGAACTGCATCTGTTGTTGCAGTCATGAAAATAATGGAGGGCTCACATCATGCTACTCTTCTGCTTAGATCACCTTTTACCAAGCAGCTTTCCTGAATCTTTTACTGAACTCTTTTGGGAAACAGTTCTGCTTTTTCCTAATTTTTACAGCGCACATATGCAGTGTGACTGCCTGTGGCCCTGGCTGGCAGACCCACCCGGCTTCCCAAGACAGACAAGGCTGAAACTGCTCCACGTTTATCCAGCACTCATGGGACATCATTACATGCAGGAGACCACATTCCAACATTTCTATCAGCAAATGAATATTCTGCCAGCATAACTGTCAGTCAATGCCCAGGGCACTTGTCCTGAGCCCCACTACCTCAGCAGTGAAGACATTTGTGCTCCAGAAAGAGGTCCCTCCTCACAGGTTTTGGATGGGACCACTTCTGCACCTTAGGAGCTGAAAGGACCGTGCCTAGTTGTATGCCATACCTAATGCTTTATTTTCTGTCTTCTGAAGAAAAGTTGAGCTACAGCTTAGGCATAGTTTTGAGTCTGGACAAATCTCAAAGAGCCGTCACTTAATCTCTTCATCGAACATCACACTTCACTTAAGTGACTTTTCAGAACCAAGCCTGTATGGAACTGACTGTAGTATTTTACCCTCACTGTGACTATTCTTCCCTTTTGTGACACCAACTAGACTTGAAATGCTGTAAAAATGCTGACAGAAGAAATACCAGAGAATGGTTTTAAAAAGCTTGTGAAGGATCAGTAGGTCCAGAGGTGTTTTTTCAGCATAGGAACAGCTAGGGGACATTTGAAACTAAACGGAAAAAATTCTGGAGGACACAGAAGATTTAGTGTGTTTGAGGGAGTCACCAACATGAAAGGTAACATATTTTGGTGGAGGCTGCAGGGGACAGGATCTGATGGACAGTATGTCAGCCCCATAGTAGTAACGGGGGGGCAGGCAGCACTACTGGAACATGGGGAAAGCAATGAAATGAGAAAGGTAAGTGAAGCGAAGTGTAGCATCAGGCAGAGGCCCCAACATCACAAACACAGTCACACTGTACAGTCTCATATATCCCCTGAGTTTTACATTGAAGAGAAGTGACAAAATCATCAGGAGAGAAATGAGAATGACCAGCAGAAGCCTGAGGAGGAACACTGTGAGAAGGGAGTCAAAAACACTAAAGAGCTGCCTGAGGTTAGTGCTACTGGACTACGATTTATGAAAGGATACATTCAGAACTGCCTCAAAGGTTAAATGTGAAGCTTGGACAAGAAAATGAGAGAAAAAAAAAATCACTTAGTCCAAGATGTAAGCAAGATACATGGCATGTACCGCTCAACTAGCAAAATCACACTGTGAAACTGAATTTCTGAACAACAGCTCTTTGCTTTACTGACCTGAAGTTGCGCTCCCACCTCTGTCTCTGTCATTTGAACCCTGCTGTGTTCCACTGTTACAGCACCTGAACCATGACGATGTCCTTAGAAGCTGCACAACAAAAGGAAGGAGCCTTTAAGAAGGTTGTGGCAGGTTCATTAAAATTATACTGGTCTGACAGAATTTTGTTTTGAAATGTCATCAATGGTCCACAGATAGGTTTACATTATATATGCATGTATGTATACACGTACATACAACCGTATAGATTAAGTTGCATATTCTGCTACTGATCAGAGATCTGAAAACATTACTTAGTTGTGTTTTAAGGTTTTCTCAGGAATCCACACACAAATGGCAGTCATTTATGCAAATATCTCCCCCATTTCTCTTTGGACATCAAAGTGGCTTGAGTCAAATGGGTGCTCTTCAGTCTCCCAAAGAAAAGACACAGTGGAGGTTTTACGAAATACAGTTCTCATCTGGGCTTTTCCAATGCCTTCCCTGTATTCTTGAAGAAGCCATTCCCTTCCAAATTAAGTGGTCCCATGGGCTCTTGGCTGGACCCACACCACAGTCTTCTCCTTTGCATTTGTCCAGGTGTCTCAACAAGAGTTTTGTCTAGCTACAGACTGCAACATGTGGCTCCTGAACGGTGGAACTCATGGCCAGTTAGTTTAATTTTGCACCCTCTACAATTACTGGGGTTATTCTGCTTTTCATTTTAATCATATAGCCATTTTTCACTTAGCTTTGTTACATCTTTAATTATGACCTTAGGATTAGGTGGTATAATTTTACTTTAAGAGATACGCCAGAACTCAAGTACTGACATCTCCAGGTTTCACAGAAATTGCAGGGATCATAGGAATTTAACTTGATAATTACCCCAATATTTCAAGTCAGATAATCACTATATAAAATAATTATGGGTTGTTGTTTTTCCAAATTCACTTTGTGGGTTACTGCAGGTTACAATATATGATGTTACACAGATATAGAAATAGAGATGGAAAGGTATAATATACCTAAATGCAAGATGATTCAACCTGATGTACAAGGAATGCCCGACGACAAAAAGAGGCACCTCTTTTCTGAAATATAAATACCTAAAATATCAGATACCACACTTCCAATTAAGGAATGTCCAGATCATGGGTTCTTTCTACCATCTCTTTAGCCCCTGAAATTTCTTTCTCCGTGATAGTTGTAAAGGTGCAAAGATTACATTGGTGCAAATGTGAGCAAAAATATCCTTTGCCTACTTCTTGCACAAAACCTTCAATAACTGGCCCCTCAGTTATCCATATAATCTCTCTTCTTTTATTAACAGAAGCACTCTTAGCCCGCATTTCATCATGTTCCTTGGCGCAATTACGGTGATTTAAGCTATAAGCTAATACTCACTAAGGTTTCTTTCTTCATTTTAAAAAAGCAATTAACAAAGTCCAAAAGGGGAATATTTTAATATCCCATAATTTGATCACATTCTGTGGGGATTTTTTTCCTCAGAATGCCAGTGCTTTTGTTATCTCTTGCATGTAAAGACAAGAAAAAAATTACTTGGCATGATTTTCATCATGTTGATTCTTCTGGGTTCTCAAATATTATGATCCATGGAAAGTCTGGATTCATGCTTACTTCTACTCTTCATTAAGTCAGTTGTAGTTGAATTGCTGGTAGGGCAGGCTGCTGATACAGTAGGTGGGCATGCTGAATAAAATACATACCACAGCTGTACCTGCACTTGTCAGAGAGCCAACCTGCTTTATGCCAGTCTGTTCTCCACTGCTTCCTGGTCATAGCCCATCTGTTTCTGAATTCCTAAAATGCTGAAGAACACAAATATCTGAACCTATTATAGGCAACATGCTTCAATTAAATTGTGATTGTGGAGCTGTGCTTAACAGACTAACATTGGTAATGTATCTCTCTCAATTCTGTCAATGAAACAGACACCTATCCATAGATATTTCTGTAGAATTCAGAGGCTTTTCTACATAGTGGCTTCTACATACGGTGCACCTGGCCAATATTCTTCCAGTTGCAAATAAAATCAAAACGAAAAGTAATTGCCAAACCAGACTATGGAAGGTTACTAAAACAGATTAGATTAAAACCTGCATACAGCGAAAGGTTCCACAGTAGGAATACTTACAGGTGAAGTAAGCCAGACAGCTATTAACCTGAGGTTTACAATGGCTTAAGACTGCTCTACTTTTCAGTTGGATTCAGCGATGTCATATTATGGTGGTACATACAAAAATGATGAAACTAATAAAAGTGTACCTTGTACACATAATTTTTGCCTTGAGGTTGAAACATTCAACTTTACAAGGTCAGTTTCTTAAGAAACAAAAATCAAAGGAACTCAGCAGGCTGTCAATAACTGATTTAATAGGAATAGACTTTAAATAGAAAAAGTAGGTGAGGGTTATATCCCCAGGAAATTTGCTGAGATTACCTACAGTACCTATGATTAAACTATCTGTCCTCTGGATGTCATCATTGCTCTTTTTATATGCTGTTGGTTAAAGGTATATTTATGTAGAAGATAACTGGAGTCCTAAGAAAGCTGGCTTGGGTGCATTATTTTTGGTGGCTCAGTGCATTTCTAATTAGAATTGAATACACAAGAGTGTGGTTCAGATCATTACTATTTATAATCTACAAGGAGCCGTTTTCTATAATGTAATGCAAAAAAGGACCCCCTGCACATATTTCATTTGATGTGAATTCACATCTCTGCTTCAAGAAGCATTTTATGCCTCTTCACAAAAAATTTCCGTCTTTCCATATGTGCAGCTAAGACATAGCTGCCAGTCAGCAATAGTGTTTGCAGTATTTGCAGAAATCTTTAATACGGAACCAGAATTTAAAATTTCAAAATAAGGTGCTTGGTTTCTCAGGGAGGAAATAATCAGTTAATGCTGAGGTACCACTGAGTTTGAAAGGAAAAATTTAGAACATACCTTACTGTGGCAAGATCAGTCCTGAGGGACTTGATGGAAAACATCCAAAGTGGGACATCGGAGATTATTTACCCTATTTATCCATGACCTGTGAAAAGATGTTACAGAGAAAGAGTCTAAATAGAAGCAGACTCTCAGTTGTATCATTCCTCAGCATGAGGCATAAGGTTAAATTCAAATCTTCTCACTACCTTTCAAGCCCAGATGAATCCCAAGACAAGGATGGGCTGGCTGTCCTAGAGCAGTTGGGTCTGTTGGCAGGTGGTGTAAACTGAACTGGCCCCAGCTAGCTAGCAAAGGAGACTGTCACCTTTGCACTTCTTCTCCTGAGCTGTGCCAAATGTTTCTCAACTGCTGTCAGCATCCATCCAGAAACAACTCAAACAGTGTCAATGTTAGCAGCATGGGGACCACTCCAGAAGTCTTGGAAATAGAAGCATGATGTCCTTCTCCCTTCTATAGGGCCATTCCACACAAAGTGAGCTGTTACTGTGCCAAAAACCCTACAGCTTTCACAGAGGAATTATTACGGCGCTTTCAGAGAGAAAGGCCAATCAAGTTGTGCAAGATGATGGCTAACGTATTCTTTCCTAACAATAAACACTCCTCTCATAAAACTGACCTAAGCTGAATTTTGCAGGGCAGCAGGAGATAGGATTTCTGTACCCAGCTTTATCCAAAGTATTAGCTGTGGGACACCGAGCAAACCACGTAGGCTTAGGTCTACAGAAGGCACCTAAACTGAACATTGTGAGAAACTGACATGGTTAAATCTAGTGCTGAGTTGCAGAACACCTGGTCAGCCAGCCAAAGAGGCACTTAAAGTCTGTTAGTTTCCTATGGGCTTATGATTTTGGGAACGCTCAAAAGGCTCCTACTGTTAGCAGGGCTGAACAACTCAGCATTTTTTTCATGCCTCAGCTCTGTGAGGATCACAAAATTTGGTATTCTTGCAAGTAGCTCACTGGTGGAGAAGAATCTGTTAGGTCAGCTCTGAACAAGCCAACTGGTCAAATCCCTCAAAAAGAGCACTGACCTTTCTCTCAAGGAGAAGGTAGAGGGTTCTCTCATTCTTTTGCCCCATAGCTCAGTAGGTAGCACACTGACTTCTGAGGAAAAAGGCTGTTTCCAGCGGTCCTTCTTTCTACTTAAACTAAAATACAGGAACAAGTCAGAGAGCAGGAATAAATGACAGGACTCCTCTCTCCACTGAAGTGTCTCAGCTGTATCAGTAAACAATGTTGTGTGTCCTTGCTCTGTCTCTTCAGCTCAATTAAGCCTTTTCCTTTTGTGCAAATGGGAAGCTTGAAAGAAAAAAATCTCCTTTCCCATACCCCAGTAGCCTATAACTGGAGGTCAGGGCACTTTCTGAGGAGGCAGGACATGTGGAGTTGAATACCTTCAGGCAGAGTTGAATTTGGAGCTCCCAAGTAGTGGCAATGTCCCAGCCACTGAACAGCTGTGTTGGAGAGGCTACCAGCACTGTGCTGGCCATGTTTTGGAAGAATGGCTGTTGGGTGTCTTTTTGAAAAAAGGTGCCTCTAACTCTGCCTTCAGGAAAAGATCTTCATTGTCAGGTAAATACTAAACACTAGAGAGCAAACCTATTGGCTTGATTAAAGGGAGCTGCTACATATTCACTCTGCTGGGGTTTTGTGCATTTTGCAGCAATGGTAGGGCATGGGCAGGTAGACCTGAGCTCCCTACTCGCTTGCCACACTGGCAGGACAGAAGCCTACCCTGATCTGAACACGAGAGCGCTGCATTAGCACTGTACTGAGAGGCTCAAGCTCTTAGGCGGACTTCTTAGTTTGGACATACCGATATGTTAACTATGCCTTTATGGCTTCTGGATCAGAGCTGGCATCAGGTTAATCCGGGACGCAGAGGGACTCCAGTGTGCCTGCCCCTACACAAGCCTTATACGCCAAACAGGGCTGTATAAGGCAGGCTCTGTCACACTGCGTATCACAGAGCCAACCCCTTGGGGAAATGTGCACTTTAGTGTCTCAGTGTCATCGCCTCCTAACTACCCTATATTTTCAGAAGGGCTGTGTGAATTAATGTATTACCGTTGAGATATCATTTTGTAGTGAAGTATGAAACAGTATTATTAAAACCTATTGTTTTTAAGCTTCCTCTGGTGATGCAAAAATATGGCTAGAAAAATAACTTTGATGTGCTGCCCCCTTTGCAACACTGGAATTTTGCTTTGCATGTTAATGTGTATGTTTTCATGCCTCAGCTACATTAACTATACTTCTTTCCTGTTTCTATTTATTTTGGAAGCAATATATGTTTACTAAATCAGTTGAAAAGTGTTAACGATCAGTTAACAGAATACTAATGTGGATTCAAATTACTTTCACATGAATCAAGACAAATTAAAAAAATACTATTTGATCATAAACTGCTTCAAATCCATGTCACAAGAATTCTGGTATTTCAGAATAAAGATCCCTTTTTTCTCATGTTGTTAGTATCTCATTATTAGATATTTGAACTGATCAAAAAGGTGTGGGGAGAACGATGTATGGACTATCTCCTGTTCAGACAAGAGCAAAGGGTGAAATAAGCCTGCTGTTTGTGCATGTGTGTGTGTGTGTGTGTGTGTATCTGCACCCTCTGTGTGTATGTATGTTTGTGCGTTTGTGTGTGTACCTGTGACAAGGGTGGGGTGATTCCAATTGGCATGTCAAAACCAGTTGTACCTCCCTTCCCAGAATGACAGGGCATGTCTCTTCCATGAGCCTGAAAAGGAAAAAGGAGGCATGTAAGAGCAAGCAAAACAGTCGTGATGTGATTACTGCTAGCCCTGGTCTATGGTCTATTATTCAGTTCTGAGAAACAGATGGGAAAGCTGAAGATTGGTAACTTACATGCACGCCGGGTCAGTATGTTTCCAACAGACCTTTTTACTCCTCCTCAGAAAATTCTTTGAGATTGAAGTGTACTCCAAAGGTGAACCAATTTCAGTGACACATCAGCTTGATACTGTCTTAATCTTACCGAAACATATCTCTGTTTCAGAACTACTTTTCAAGTATGTCTTATGTTCTAGAGGTAGAATTATCTAATATATGAAAATTCTACAGGATTTAGCAGAGGAGAGAAACCCATTTCAGTGACCTCCACTGGGGCAAGGGAGACAACTCAGACGTTACACGTGCTTTTTGGGAGCGGTACACTAGCTAAGAGCATGTGCCATACCCACTGGTTAATCATACACCTGTCCCTGGACCAGTCTTGCTTCTTGCTACGTGAGGTGTCTTTGCAGAGAAGGAGCTGAACTAGGACGCTCTGGGTGTCAGAAATACAGGCAAAAAGGAACACAAAACCTCTAGCAAACCAGGTTTCAGTAGTTCTGCTGCTCAGAGAAAGTCATTTTTTCCACCTGTTAAAATCTACCCTTTCCAGGTTCCTGAGATGTTGTAAATTTACCTCTTAGTGCTTTACCATACAGGAATACACATGTATGCTACCATAGCAAAGCACTTCTTACATGGATGCACCATGATAATACAAATAGCCACTTTGCTGGGAGAGTCAAACTAACATCCCTGCGCAAATCAGTATCGGAGCACAAAAGCAGTTCAGTTTTACTCAGGTAACTGAGCCTTTAGCAGGGCACTCTGCTGGTACCACTGTGCTAGATCCCTGCGCAACAAAGCTGTGCAGGCAGAGCATGCTGTAGCGCAGAGCCAGTGTTGGACACTAATGCCCCCTCCTTCCTCCTTCCTCTCAGAAGGAAGTATTTAGCTCACAGTAACAATACCACTCATTATATGTCTCGTAAGGTGACACATGAGGATCTAGTGGAGACTACGGACTTACCTCTGTTCATCCTTTCCTTGCCCATGAAGGAATTAGTGAGGGCGCAGCATTATCTTAATCATAGGTGTCCTGACCTGTTCTAGTTTAAGAATGTAAGGAAGGATGTAAAGAAGGGTTTGGATTCCCCATTACAGTCTTTCAGAGCCCAGGTAGAACATTCAGCTGTTCTTTTACTGTTTTATCTTTTATACAAAAATGTGATATAATTTGTATATCTTATGCATGACAATTAAGACTCATCTAGGAAACTCTCAGAAGGAATAGGCTCTCCAACCTAGGCTATTTTATTCATGAGAATTTTATCAAACAGATTTTTAACAAATTTAAAACATTGCCCATATCTACTCTAGCTATGAGGCACTGGTAATCAAGTCAAGCACCATTGACTGTGAAAACACTGAACTGTAGAAAATGATTTCTCAGCATTATGTAGTGTCACAGCACAATTTAAATAACACGTTCATTTTTCAGGGACTCATAATTCGTACATATAGAAATAGATACAGGGAGTTAAAGAGGCTTTCAAGCCTTCAACAGTTAAATAAATAAGTGACCTTACAATAAATAAGTGTATCATTACAACTGTACTGTACATTCTTTAAATACCTGATCTGTTGTTGGAAAGTACTTCCAAAATTAAATTCAATAATATAAAGTGCTAACTTAGAATGAGAAATACATATGTAGCAGTGATGGCTATTACACACTGACACTTCTTTGTTTTGAAAGAGCTTTGAGAGAAATTGTGCTTTCTGGGTAGGAATATGCAGACATTTTTATGTTGAGGTACAACAGCGCTTTTATGATTGCGATTACTAAAATTATATTAAAGTCAGAGTCTTTTCTATAATTTTAGTGGACATCAGTACTTGTTTTTGTGCAAGGTAGAATTTATTGCAGAGGTTGCTGTCTTGATTTTCATAAGCAGTTAGAAGATTTCAAAGTGAAATTGTTGCAATCATTCAATCTGACACTTCTGGCAGGAGCACAGTCGAAGACAGTGTTATCTAGGGTTTTTACAGTTTCCTGTAATTTCCTGTAACTCAACAACTTCATATTATACATAGATGCATGTGAATTACGAAATATACAAAATATATATGACATGATTGCTTACATAGAGATATAATGTATACAGATATAATAAACTGTCTATAAATCATTTTTGAGGACATTTACCATTTTAATATTTGCTTGTGCATTTTGTAAAAGGCCAATGAATGGCAAAAAGTATTTAACAAAGGATGGAAAGACAAACCACATTTTACCCATCCCCTGTTCCTAAATCAAAAGAATTTCACAATTCTTTTCTGCACCTCATACTTAGTTGTTTGGGACCTATTATCTGCTGAATTTAAATGTAAGTGAGAACTGAATCTATGTCACACTGTAGCTCAGCAGAAAACACTTTCCCTTCTTTGAGGGGAAAGTCTGTGTCTCTAGACAGAGCCCTGCAGAAAGCTGTATTCCCCTCCTTACTGAGACATGGACAAGAAACATTGTTCACTTCTCTCTGACACTGGAGCAAGTCTTTCAGAGGCTTGGTGTTTCTGGGGCGTTTTCGAGTTTATTATTCACTCACTGTTCACCTCACAAAGCTGTTGTCCCCGTGAAAAAGACAATTTCCCTCACCTCAGGACACTCAGCTACCTTGTGATGGGTCCAGTGGGAGGACCATGTTCCCCTCTCTCTGGGTATTCCTGCCGAGACTCCTGTTTACCTCTCAGAGAGGGGATGAAAGTGCATCTTTTCTTTGCCATCTACCCTCTTCACTGATACTTCAAGCTTTCCTCTTCAGCTCTCTGTCCTAGACATGAATATATAACATGACTACGTCACTGCTCGTGGTTGAACAAATTCCTACTCCCATTGCCTTGTCCAGTGTCCAGTCTACACTGCTCTCTGCTAACAACCTTTCTCTCTCCTATTCCATCATATCACATCCAAATTTGCTGCATAATTTTGCCCTGGTCTTGTTATCATCCCATGTCCTCTATCAAAAGCATCCTCTCTTTCTTGAAGCTTCTCAATGTTACCAAGTCACGGAAGCTTTAGTCCAGTCCTTAAGCATTTCTACCACTTTTGCATGGCAACTCCACATATAGAATTTCCCTCCATGCTGATTTATAAAGCAATTACTTCCCATATACAAACCTTCCTGAATCTTCATAACTAAAGGGCAGATATTCCATATTTACCAAAGGATAAGAGAACACACGAACTCTCACTGGTGATCTGTAAACCCCTACCCTGGCAGGTCTTGTAGCGTCATGTTTGCACAGCCACGTCTTTCTACGACATCTCAAAATGGCTAGGTCTATAACGCCAAACAGATACACCCTGCACACCCCACTGGGTGCTCCTGCTGCAACTCAGCTGCACAGCAGGGAGCTACATACGTTCTCTGTACACCCTGATTTCCTTTGGAAGAAAAACTGGCTGTGCCTAGCGAGGATGCTACAACAGACTCCCCCAGCCTGGATGATCTGGAAAAAACACTTCCCCTACAGTGTACCAACAATCTCTACACCGCAGTGCTTCCTCACTTCACTGAGGTGAGCTGAACTGCACAAAGTTGCGTTGGATTTGGCTTTGCGTTACCTGGCTGTTACCAAAGATCACGAGGCCACGTCACATATATGGATGAGCATACCCTAAGCAAGATGCATAGGAATGCATCCTCCACTGCCTATGTTGCTCTCTCGGAGAGCTGGCTATTTCCAAGAGCATGTCCCTGCAGGCCAGACCAAAATCCATCCTTGCCCAGTATCTTGTCTTTGAGCTATTAGCAGGAGATTCTTAGAGCATGAGAATAAGAAAAATCAGAAATCCCTCTGCCTGCTCTCCCAGCTTCCAGCAGTCAGCTGCTTAGAGGACTTTCTGAACTAGAGCTTGCCAGAGCACCATCATGTTAACAGTCCCCCATGGACCTATCGTTAGTAATATATCTTATTTTCTTGAACTCCTAACATCCTGCAGAATGAGTTCCACAAAATAATTATGCCCTGCATGACAAAAGTTTGCTTTAAATTCCCTGCCTGATTATTACATTGGGAACCCCCTTAGGTCCTGTATTGTCAGAAACAATGCTTTAGTCACTCCCTAATCACTTTCTCCATGACACTCATTACTGCGCACATCGCTGTCTTTTCCTCTTAGTGGATCCTCTGAAGAGTCTAGATTATTTACTCTCTCCTTTTTATCCTTCTATGTACACCTCTTCTAATTCTATCCCTTTGAAATGTAGCAATCAACTGAATACAAGATTCAGCATGAGGCCACACTAGAAATGTGCGCAGCATGGATTTTAACTTGTCTTTCTTGTGACTAAATTGTACAAATTTGGCCAGGATGAGAACAAAACGCAAAATAATAATTAAAATAGTATTGGCTAACAGATAGTAGCAATAATAAACAGACTGGTTTCTTAAGGATATGTGAAACTGCAAAAAAAGAAAAAGGTAGAAGAAAAAAAAATCACAGGATTCTTTGTAAAACTAAACAGTCAGTCCTTTTCCTGACATCTGCTGAAAGCTCCTTTGCTCTGGAAGGAAATTCTCTAAGTTTACCACTTCAGGGGAATGAAAAATGAAGGGAAATGCAGAGCTGACTCTCGAGGTCCCTGTGATACAGCAGACAATTGCATCTGCTCTGCTATTGACCCCTTGAACAGGGTTTCAGAAAATCCATGCATTTAAGAAACACTACATGACAGCTTATTACTTGCTAGAACTGTCACTTAGCTCTGGCTGCAAGTGACTCAGCTGAACAAATACCCTCTCATACATTATCACGTACCTGTTAGCAACAAGATTGGTTTTCTTATGCATGGTCAGCATAACACTTTTTCTCTTCTGAAGGCAGAAAGTAAGATACGCTTATGCTGAAGAGCACAGTATTTTAATAAGACACTTGTAGAGGCAGCCATACCTCCAGACTCTCTCAAGGTACCTGTATCAGGAGTCAGGCTTCCCAGCATTGCCTGCTTTGTGGTTGCAAATTCCTGCCATTCCTCCAATCCACCTGAAAATCAGGGGCATCCCTTCAATAGGAGAAAGCATGTTTGCAGCTACAGTTAGCTATCTGAAGGTAAAACAGTATGAAGGATATGACAATCTGCAGCTGGTTCAATCCCTTTAAGGTTGAGCTTCCTGCAGCCTACATGACCAGTACAAACTGCCTTGTTCTCATTACAATTTTCTCCTAATGACTCGTCTCCTAGTGAAAGAAAACCTTCTTCATTCAAAAAGTGGTTTTTATACTGCCTGAGACAGCAGTTTGCAACAGACAGATAGGCAATAACTGAGGCTACTTCACTGGGATCTAGAATTGCTTTCTTCAGACAATCCTTAAGAATAAGTATCCTTAGTGACTTACATAGTTAAGCATCCAGGCACAAAACCTGTGCAAGTGACAGAGATCTAGACAAGCTGTCAATAATTATGCAAGAACATATCCCCACATATCATGCCCACTGTAACCGAGAGCATTTGCTGTTTTCTTTAATCTTTTAAATCAGTGGATATTTGGATATTCGAGGAAACACTAAAATGACAAGTCTCCTTTGTTATTGTTAAGAAAATATTAAACAGCTTAAGCAGGCATTTCTTGTTCTGCTGGCTTTACTAATTTAAAAGCGTTCATGTCAACTGACAGATAGCCGTCTCAAGTTCCATTAAATACCTATGTGAAAACAACTTCTTTCCCTAGGCTTCTAAATAGAAATGGAATACTGGAATCCACTGCTATGCATTTGTTTCTGGACCAACGTTTCACATTTCCTCTCAAGAAATGAGAGATTCATATCCAGTCCCAGTGCAGACTACAAACATCTTTACCTACAGGAAGGATCCAGCCAGAGGCTTTTGATCCTGACACCCTGATTCCTTATTTCTTGCTCTCACTTCAAAAATTTAGCATAATTGTTTTAGCAATAGAAGTGACAATGATTTGAAAGATGAGTTTTCAGGCCAGTGGGAGGACACGAGTGTCCATTACAAGCCAGCTGCCTGTGTCCAGATATATTTATGCCAATTAGTATGAAGAAAAAGCATTCAAGAGTGGCAAGCCCGTTTCTTGATGGGACAAAGACTAGTTCACATCACCTCTTCTGAAGCCCGAGATACTAAATCCGAACAGTAACATTTAGGCTTAATCTGCCCAGATATAAGTAGACGTGATGTAAGTAATTTAAGGGACTGGACTTCAAGGGACTTCTAAGGGACCTGTTCCGAAGGTATTGATACGTGAGAAAGCAAAGAAAGCCTGTCTGCAAACCAATGCTGATATTAGCTTGCGGCCATGGTACATGCAAGTATCAGTGATGCAGGGAATGAGAAGAGAAAGGTTCTCGTAATCATCTACAGAAGATGACCAGAGAAAAGGCTTAAATACAGCCTACAGAAGTATTTGTTGTGAAATAATTCCAGTGTGGATAAAGGGAATATTAGAGGTGAGAATGTCTTAATGCTAAGATAGGAGAAGATGGTGCAATAAGGAAAGGCTTAGGGCAGCTGAACTGTTTTCAGACAAGAAAGAGTCGATGTAAAGGTGGGGAAAGCAGTTTTTGACCAAGACAAAAGACAAGAAGTCTTACGGCCACAGAGAAATTCACAACGTGTGGAGGAATCATTTGAAGTAGGAACTGCAGCAAAGATGACACTTTGGAGAAGTTACCACAGGTTGTGATCAAAAAAAAAGGTTGAGAAATGATAGCTTAATGCCTAATCAGTATATATCTGATGGGAAGTGTATTTTCTAAACAAACACGATATAATTTTTTTATTTGTCAGCCAGTTTGGTTGTCAAAAATAATTGCATTGGCATTTTGAATTTATACTTTTCTGAAAGTATTTGCATTATGTTCCATTAAAAAGGAACACTACACAGACTGTATAACAGAGTAAAATGCATAAAAGTATTGTTGTATTGTAAAATACAAAAGTATTGCTATTAGTAGCATAGCTGAATACAAGTGCATCTAGTAGTATTTCTAGTGTTTGTATTATGGTTTTGTAAAGCCCTTTTGACTAAAATCAGAACAGAAATTGATGGAAATATGTTTATCTGTTTAGGAGAGAAACTAAAAGAGTATTTGCATAATGGTATGCAAAGAAAAAATTGGTCAAATAACCATTACAGAGGTAAGGAGTGATCAGTTATAATGTCCTATTTGAATCAGTTTGTACAATGAAGCAATTTTTTAAAAAGAGTTTTAATACAGGCCGACAGAAAGTCACGTATGTCAAAAGAGAGAATGTAGGTCACACTAACAACATAGAAGACCATATCCTGAAACGCAGTGACACTGAAATGGACTTCAGAAAATCAATTTGCCATGAATTCCCTATCCAATGCATGGGCTAGGGTTAATGCAATACTTGCATGATTATGCAGGAGAAGATGACATTACAGGTATATACCACTGATGGGACCACATTGCTATGTCCAGTTTTGGTATCCAGTTTCCAAATAATAACGACACTGGAGGGGAATCAAAAATGAGCTACTCAACAATCTGAAATCACGTACTCCCACCTGTGTGTACCAAACTTGAGATGGCCCCTCTGACAAACGCAGAGACAACTCAGCACAGTGCAAGGGACGTGCTGGGAAGGAGCAGTTCTGACAGCAGTGGAGTTTCAACTAGGAGGCAAAGGCATAAAAGTGATTAGTGCTTAGAAACAGAAGCCAGACAAATACAGGCTGGAAAAGATTTCTTTGTTTTTTTTATCAAGTAAAATAAGTATTGGGTTAAAACTAAGTACTTGAGAGCAGTCGAAGTAATGAACTGATGTCTTTCCAGTAAGAATGACTGCCTTTATGAAAGATTCACTGCAGCTCATCTGGGACTTAGGGGCTGAAATCACATGGCTGGCATTATGCAGGATATAACACTAGATATTGTTAATATCCACACTGCCACAAAATCGTAATATGGTCACTGGAGTATGGATATTTTGAAACAAAGAGGAAGCAGAAAGCAAGGAAAAATAAAATATGTTTAAATGGTGAGCTATTTACTGGTTAGCTTTCAGAACAGGAAAACCTACATCAGCTGAAACTGACACAAAAACATACAAGCTATTGCTAGATCGCTAAAAGCAAGATAGAAATTAGGTCTATCAAAAAATTTGAAAAGCAAGTAGCCAAAAAAAAGCAACTCTCATACATGCACACAGGCACACACCTGAGAAGCAGGAGGACTGAAAGTGGAACAAATGAGCATTGAGTGATGTGGGCAAAGATCCTAAATATTTTATTTACACCTACACTCAGAAGAGGATTTTAAGAACACATTTCAGCCCATCTATTCTCTCTTGTAAGAAAAAACGAATCAATATTAGAGACTAAGTTGTCAAGGCAGAAACTACTGCAATGTTTGTGTTCAAGAGCAACACATATCCAGAACTGGCTTGTGTGCATGCATGCATTTTTAAGGAAGTGTCGGAAGCACTAATTAAAAAACCCTCCGTGCTTGCTCATTAACATCAGCTACTGGAAAGCTGGATGCTGCTTTATGTGTACTGGCTTAAAAAAACATGTTGAGCTAGACTTGAAAATTGCAGCATGCTAAACCTTACTCCAACATCAGAAAAACGCTCTTGAAACAAAAAAAAAGTATGAAAACAACTAGATTATCATGACATAAAAGGCAGAAACTAGTGCCGAGTTTTTTTTAAAGAAAACACACTCAGAATCTACTGGACTGCTTCAAGTACAAGCATATCTGATTAATCTAAAGCTCTTCCTAAAAACAGCCGATAGCCTTCACTGCATAACATGACAAAGGGAACAAAACCAACTCGGGAAGTAACAATCACCAAAGAGGAGGAAGAAGAAAAGGCTTTTAATCTTTCTGTCAACGGCGTGACTCAAAAAACTGCTAGGTACAGTGTTGTTTAATGTGTCAGCAAATAGGAGAATGGCCTTCAAAATCCAGCTGATAACATTGGGACTAAATACTACTATTGAATCTTGTCCAATATTATGAGAAGATTATGAACCACTTCAGAAGGACCTAATAAACTAACTAAATAGGCAGAGAGCTGGCAAATGAAGGTCACGCACGCGAATGAGTATTAGAAAGAATTACTCCCATGCATCTGTGTTAAAAGGCCTGCACTGACACCGCCTTCAAGAACATACTGTTTGTGTGCTGCTATTGACATTGCTGGAAGACCTCTGGTATGAAAATGAAATGCCTGTCTTGGTCCAGACCCACACCAAATTTGCGACTGTTGCATTAGAGGGAGGTGAAGCAGAGTAAAACTGTGGGCAGCTGGCTAAAAATCTGTTCCATGTGTAAGCACAGGCAAAGTAATAAAGCAAAACAAAACATGTTCCTTCTGCTCCACCATAAACAACTCAACCACTAACAGAAAGACAAGGTACAGGCTAAAACAGGAAACAGTGAGGCCATTACAATTTCATTTTGTAAAGGAATGATTTGGCCTTTCTGCGCAGCATAGCCCAAGGAATTGCAGAAATGAAATGGGTCCCAAAAGAGGCCACAGAAATGATTAGCTCACTGAGGAAAGAGCAGAGAGGAGGCTCAACCCCGCTCACGCATCAGTACTTTCCCCCAAGAGCTGAGCCGGCAGCACAAGACTCTGGGAAAGAGCGGGAGGGAATTACCCGCAGGAGCCACGGCACTGTTGGAGGAGACCACGGCTGAGCGGCATTTCTCCGCAGCACGCCCCGAGCCCCTGTGGTGAGGGCTACCCAGAGGGAGGCCGGCTGCACGCCGTCCCCGACCCCACGGCCCCATGGCCGGGCCCCGCTGCAGTGACTGCAGCACAGGGGGCCCAGCCGGCGCCGGCCTCTCCACGCCCCCCCACGAGAAAGACCTACCGCACAGGAGCAGTCAATGCCTGCTTCAGGATGAGGGCCAACAGCCAGATGCCTTAAACCCCACGGTAAATGTAGACAGCTTCACAGATGCTAGAATAGTACGGTTTCACTTATGTGAAAAGGAGGACTAGGGATGGGCTTAGATACCCAACTAGGTAGTAAGCTTTACAATTTAACAACAGGGGCCCATCCTAATAATGGAAAAAAAAAACCACTTTATTGTAACTAAGTTTCTAGAGAGATTAGCGGTAATCCACAAACTGTTCAGTATTTTCTAGTATAACAAGCAGATACAGAACACAATTAGAAAGTATCTGGGTGTTTTACATTATGCCTTTATGTACTGTGCATTTAGCTTGCCTAAGAGCTAAACAGCATTTGATTTGTGCCTAGCAATAAATAGAAAAAGGATTGCCAATTAAGAATGTGGGGCATCTATTTTTAACAAAATGTTTTTAAACTTTGGGCTAACTATGAGAGAAAGCCACTGCCATCTGTTGGACAAAATCAGCCAATTCAGGAAACTGCACCGGGCATGCTGCTGCTTTGCCTTTGGCAGAACAAAAGCCAGTTTAAACTCGGTGAGTGATGACCCTCTTTTGATGCAGGATAAACTTTCGCTGATGAATAGAAAGGAGAGGTAAAACAATTCAGATGGATTCAAAAACGAAGTGTGGTAAGCTGCAGCTATGAGATATCTTTAAAATACCTTTGCAGCGCTTTCAGATTCCCAAAGCCCAAATGTGGGGCACAGATTTGAGTGAGGACAACAGGGAAAACCATGGTGCAGTAAATCCATGTGACTTCAGTCACGGCAGCAGAAACAGAAATTTTCCTTCCTCTCCCTTTTGTGAGTCAGCATTTCTAGTGTCAAGACTTTACACTCAAATCGAAACAAGCAGCAGTCCTCCATGGGGGGGGAGATAAATCTGAGCTCCACAAAGGGCTAAGCCAGCAAGCCTAGGTGCTCTGTCAATAATTGGTGCTTGCGTAATTTTTAGACAGCATTTGCACACAGTTAGTGATTTCTCTTTAACTATACAGCAGTTGAACGGCTACAGCCAAATGTAGGTTTTGATAGTGCACTGAATTCAAAAGCCAATGTATTTAACATTTAAATAAACAGCACCATATGAATTATGTACTTAAACCAACCGTTCTGGAGATGTACATATATTCTCATTTGCACACTCACACAAGCACAGCAGCACAAACACACCTATCTATATTAGCTAATTATTCTTTCTGTAGCTATTTAGCATGCTACTATTTTCATTCGCAGGTCAAGGTAGGGCAGTGGCATCCAGATATCAAATATGGACCTTTTTTTTGCCCAGTGAAGGACTGACACATCAGCTAGGATCACATTGATGGTTATTCAACAGAACTGCAGTAGCCGCTATTTTTGCTCCATTCCCACAGCAGCAATAAAACAGTAGCACAAAACAGAAAGTGACACACCAGATACATTGAACAGCAGCTGCCCTTAAAATCCAAGCAGCCCCCGTGGACTGATTTGCCATTTGCAAATAGCTACTTTTTTTTTTTTTTTTTTGGTACTGCCTGGCTGTAATTAAAGAAGGAGAGGGAAAAATGGGATTATAATAGCAGTAAGAGCAAAGAGTAAATAATGAGACCAGAAATATGCTTCCTCAGTTGAATATTTGTGCTTTGAGAGATGATATGGAGAGGAACACATTACCAAGGTGTCTTCCTTAAGAAAAGATTACCAGGAATAGCATGTGGACAATCCCATGCTTCACTGTCCAGTCCCTGCCTGATTGGTACAAAATTCTTTTTTTTTTTTTCCAATACCAGAGCAAGCAGTTGTATAAAAGGTACATAAACACCCAGAGCATGCATCAAATATGCCCTTGGGCAAGCTTTATATAGAGATAAGCTTTTGGAAATGAATGCTTTGTTTTTTTAAACAGATAAAAGTATTTTGAACTAAGCTAGGAACTTATTTTCATGGTGTTCCATGCCTCCCTATTTTAAGGATTGCACATCATCAGATATGAAATGAAAAAAACACTTACTTGGCACCAAAAAGGAGAGGGACTTGAAAGAACCACTCACTGAAGAACTATTGCACTTGCAAGTAGTGCGCTTTGCGTTTTTTACAGCTGAACTCTTAAGTGTGTTTTTACAGCTGAAGATTGTCCACTTAAAATTGTACAGGCTTGGATTGCAACCATAATTATGTTGTATTCAAATATTAGGGTTCCCTTATGAATAAATTCACTTAAAGCATCAGCACAGTATTCTGTAAGGACACTAAACTAAAGAGCACGTCGAAACACAAGATGCTGGTTCTGCAGGCCAAGCAGAACCAGAATTGTACCTAAAAATACTCACTTACCCTAGCATTCCGCAGTTTGTGATATTGGTCTTGTCTTCATGACATATGTTCACAGATATGTCATCATCATCTGCTACCAGACTGGTGGCAAATACAGACTTACAAATTTTTCTAGGTTTACCATGTCGCTTTTTGTTCCAGCAGTAGCATTGCCTGCTTCCCTTCTATCCACCATGTCTAGCATGTTCTAGTAATTCCCATTCATAGTAAGATCTTGTGCCCTTGATATTTGCTTGTTTATTTGTCTTTGGAAAGGAGATCTGATACACAGCTATTTCTCTCTTCTCTTTTTCCTCTTTTTTGTTATCTATCTATTATTAAGCTTACTTCTTCTGAATTCAAAAGGACAGGAATCCCTCTCTACATCCTGCCCATACCCTCAACAATTTAAGATTCAAGTAATCCTTTCATTCAATTTCAACACGTAAAACAGACATATCTCATACTGGATGAATATCTATTAGCAGAAGAAAGCTCAACTAAAAGGCCTATGACAGGTACTTCAAGCTGGAGGGTCTGGGAACACTTCCCAGCTTCTTTGACTGTTCTGCCTGCACATCGGGATGAGTCCTACTGCTGAATCATTTTCCACGCTCTCTGATTTCCACTGGGAGAAGACTGAGACCTATGGGCTAGGAACAAGCCACAGCATGCTCTAATAGATCCAGATGATCTGAAGAATCCCTTAGCAGGACTACAGGGCATAGCTATAGAGCCCGATAGGGATTTTGTTATTTCCATCACTGGAATGATTTTGCTGACCCAAAACTCAGCAGTTCTCAGTACAGAGCATTCATTTCCAAAATGCAAGAGCAAGTGAGTATTGACTAGTGTTCATGGCTGGTACCCATTGCTGACACTTTCATCATATTCAGTAAGCCACTGTTTTGCTCAAAATTGATTATTCTATCTATTCAGGCTCTGAGCAGCAAGCCAGGTAAGTATGTGCAGAACTGCATCTCCAAGTGAGTAAAGACAGAAACGTATTAGAAAGTGTACTGGCAATGCTCACAACAGGTCAAACTTATCTGCTAGGTAAATTTCATTTACTTTAGGGATGGTATACCAAACATTCAGATTTTAAGCCCATTTGTTAGTCTCCCTGGCGCCAATGGGAATTGTAACCCCCATCAAGGAAATGTCTCAGTCTTCAGGACAGATTCACCAAAATATTACCACATGATATGAGCTACACAATCCAGTAAAACTGCCTTGTCTCAACAGTTTCCAGTTCTTCTCAAGATTTATATTTTGTCCATCCTTCTAAGGAAAATATTTGCTGTTTACAACTTTAAATGTTTGCCTATTCAGAAATAAAACCTTTTTTTTATGAAAGAAAGCCTAACTAAAATCTGAATCTCTTTAAACTCTGAGATGGCACAATTTAGGAGGTACATTTTGTAATATAAAACCATACCCATGTTCCCTGGGTGCCAGCATGTATTTTTCCTGATGCACTCCAATCGTTTCTATCTCTCGTTCAAAGTCCTCCTCAGAACCTTTTTATCTTCTGAACAGACTTCTCCTACCCTTTTGCTGTCTCACCTTGTTTAAAATGCTGTGGCCAACATGATTTTCATTAACCTAAGCCTGTCATTCTCTCTCTCTTGAAACTCTGTGCTTCTTTTTTCTCCACTGCCTGAGATGAAGGATTCACCTTCACACCCAGTTCTCTCCTCGACTGTTTAATCTCTTTCTTACCCATCATCTCCCACTCATCCCTGGTCGCACACTGAAGTCCAATCTTCATTCACTTCCCTCCCAAATGTGGATTCTGCAATAAAAACCCTATAAAGGCAAATGTGAAAGCTCCTGTAACAATGGATTGCTTCTGATGAAATGATGAATGTTGGAGTTTAATTTAAATAAGTATCTACCTATTGGTAAATGGTTCTATTAAAACATCATAAATAGAATTCTGCACTGCACCTGCAGGCACCTTGTAAGGTGCACCTTGTCACCAAATGCAACCTAGAAAGGGAAAAAGTCTTGAGAGACAGCAGCTTTATGCCATCTTGAGCATCCCTCATTTGTGGAATAACATGGGGGATCTGTGAGCAATTCTGCAGCTCAGACAGCCACACGGCAGGGAACTCCAGCATACAACACACTGCCTCCTTCCACAATTGCATAGTGCCTAAACTGACCCTTCTTTTCCCCCTCTTTGGAGCCCTCAGTTTGCTGGAGAGTTGTAACCCATTTACAGCACCACTGCTCAAAGGAACGACAGCAAGAACAGAACACGGTCCTCTAGATCCGAAGACACTCATTTAATCAATGTGGATTTGAAGAAAGGAAAGGGGACACGGTCTGTTTATTTCTTCTGCGGAAGTTCTGGTCCCAGCTGTTTGGTTCAGAAGTATTTTGCCTTAGAAGTATGCATTGGTACTTTAAGAATCAAAATAATGTTCAACATCCTCCACTTTGTGGGTACGCTCATAAGCAAATATATAAAGAAGTGCAAAGCATGCAGTTCTCCCACCAAAAAAACCCCTCACATTTACAGTGAGAATGCTGTGGATATTAAAAGTCTCAGAAAAATCAGGTGACCTTTTTATGGACCACTCGTATCACATACATAGCCATACTTTTCTTGCCGCAGCTACTTTTCCTCAAAAGAGTCAAAAGTTCTGCAGCCTCTACATGCTTCAGTGCAAGGCACAGATGCTTGATGTCTTTTAACAACCAACCCATTCAGTTTGATGCCATTGGCCTCTGGCAGTGCTTACTGTGCACAGAATACGATAATCATAAACAGACTTAAGAAAAAATTTAAATGTTTCATTTCAAAGCAAGTATTTCTGATTATTATTTCTGACAGCCGGTTCAATTCCTGTCTCAATTTGCATCTAAACCATTATAAACTATAAGGTTCATAATAATCTTCCATCTCTATAGCTAAAAAAAGAGTGATTAATAATGTTAGGTGTGTAAGCAAATATTCATAAACCCAGAACACAATCAAGAATGGCCAGGTAGACTTTGCTGTTCTCAGCTAACCTACATATGAGACTTTTGATGTGATCGTTCACATTTACTATGACCGTCAATCCAACATCTGCTTTTACCATATTGGACTGTGAATATTTCAGATCAACAACTGAAATCCAGATGTGTTTGTGTCATGAACTCTATGCACTCTGCTTGAAAATAATTGGTCTTTAAAACAGAATTAAGGAAGCACTCACGCTTGCAGTAGTGTCCTGAAATGTTCCTTGTGCATAGCAGAGCTTTTGGAGGAGAATCCGGACACCTGAGCCCAAATTCCCTACCACCTTGGGCAAGAGGCATGTACAGTCAGGACTCCTTCCCTTCTCAGTGTATCAAGTTGGAAGTACAAGACAAACTGTCATCACATTCTGCACCATTATTACTCCCACCTGTAATTTTATTCTCCTCTATAACAGAAACTTCTATACAGTCCCTCCTCTAAGGATTGCATAGCATTTTATTATTGCATAGCATGAATTCAACCAAACGCATATGTAGTTTTCCCAAGTCTCTACTCAACTGGAAAAGGATTTATACAAGAAACATGGTTGTCACGTGCTGTGTTTTATTAATTACCCTGACCCTGGCTATGCTCCTTTCTTAGTGTTCAGGTTGAGCATTCCCTCCCTACTCTCTGACTTCTCCTTCCTTCCCTGGGGCAGGGAAATTAGTGGGACGAGAAAAGAATTTGCCAGCAGCTGAAGAGGAAGAGTGGGCTACAGAGCACATCACGTGACCGGACCCCATCTACAGGAGGAATGGCACCTGTTCTAAGGAACATCTATGAGAATATCTATGCGAACTGACTGACTTTATGAGGACCCTGGGATTAGCCTAAATATTAAACATGGGCAATTCCGCATATGTCTAACACTTTAACAACCCCCACAAAATACTGGAATATTTCTATTGACGGAAATATTTCTAGCTAAGATATATAAAAGTTGTTGGTAAGGCCACAGTCATATCAGAACTTCTGAAGACCAATTTTTAGCCAAAATTTTACCAAATTTTGAATAATTTATTTTTTCCATTTTATTCTTCCACTGAGCCTGGGTACTAACTGGCACTATTGATGGAGTACTATTAGCCCCCCACATGTGCACACGTGTGAGAAATCCAGCTGCTTGCCTGCACACAGCTACACAGCATTGAATATGGATACCTGGGCTCTCACTGAAATCCAGCTCATACCAAAGTCCTCAGGTTCCAACAGAAACTACTCGTCCACAGATTTGGAGTAGGCAAGACTGCTCACTTCTGCGTATGTGGTAGAACATGAAAAATTGCTCTCCGTCTACCCTTAGTGTAGTGCCGTGTGGCATTCCAATTCCCTGTGACACGACACGGAAGCACATGAGTGTGCACGGCTACCCAGCTGCTCTCCCCCTGTCACCAGGGCAGCTGCACACAGGCCCACTTGAGGCAGTAGGTAAAAAAGTAACTAGAGGACAGTGAATGGACTCACTCTTATTATATAGCTACACTTCAAAACTATACCACAGAGTTTTAAAACACAGCAGTGAGTAGGGTAAAAAGATGGGAAAGAGATACTGGGAACTAATCAGCTTAGCCAGGGGGCCTACGCACAGACCAGTCTGTGTCACAAATGCAGTTTGTTTTTCTAATTTCTGCACATTAACACATTAATTGGATAACCCAGTTCAGATGTATGGAGCTTCAGAAAGCATGTACTGCATTTGTTAAAGGTACACAGCACTTCCCATATTCTAAGGAGAATTTATATTTTGAGACAAGAGCCTAAGTAAGTAACGGTGTTTTTAAGAAAACAGCCACAAACAACCAAGAGTATTCTGACAAAAATTTTTCCTGGAAAATGCTGATTCATAGAATCTAGTCCTTTCTTTTCTTTTCTCTTTCCCTTTTTTTGGGAGGGTGGGGAGAAGTTCAGGAAAATATTTTTCAGAGCCTGAATAGCATTTCCCATAAAAAAACTACAGAGAATAAAGACATTACAGTATTCAGCTGAGGCACAGGAGACCCAGATACAACTTGGAGCTCTACCTGATTTTCTTTTGCCCTCAGGACATCTCAAGTGAATGCCCTGAGCGTATGTGTGTGTCTCAGCCTCTGGGGCTAGCCCAGGGAATGTGTAGAGGCTAAGAAAGAGAGCTGCTGTAGCTTGGGGCTGGAGTTACTCACCAATGAGCAGGACAATGGCAGGAGTGGGATCCAAATTTGCACAAATAACAAGAAAGAAAATAGGAAGAAAAAGAAATTTGAACAAACAAACAAAAAATCATTTAAAAATGTGTCAGTTAGAACTGCTCTAAACAATAAAATACCTAGTTCCTCTACTTCAAAAACAGGGAAAACAGAATTTATTCCATCAGGACTGAAATCCCCATTTTCAGTGATAAACATGCTTTAACCATCCTCTTGAACAAAATATAAGGATCATCGAATTCTTATATCCATAAGTCTGAGGAAAACTCCCAGTGACTGTATTAAGAGTTCTGTCTTGATGAATAGAGATTTTGGAGTTCAGGAGGTGGCCCTGAAACTTCAGGGTCAAATCTCTTCAGCAGCACAACTGAACACAAAACAACCAACCTCAAAGGAATCACCCAGTACTCTGAAATTCTTTTCCTCCCCCTAGGGCATCATGAAGCAATGTACAAGTTGCAAATGTGATGTGTGATTTGCTTTCTATTTGCCAAGAATTGGATTTCTTTTCTGGTCCACACTACTGTACTATCACACTGAATGCAGCTGCAGTCTCAGTAAATGCCGTAAGATGCTACAAGTCTACGGTTTCTCAGATACTGCATTTCCCACGCTGCTTAGATTTACTTGTCACTATTTTCTTCCTTGATAACTGCAAGGATGAGAATATTAGGAATGGCAGTCTAATCAGTGACCACTCTGGGCATTCATCCTGTCAGAGCTGAAAACTCATGAATGAGCCGCAGTGGGTCAGTGACATGCACGTATCAACCCAAGCAGAAGGTTGCTGTACATGGAGGCTCTTCATATTACACACCCAAGAGAGAAATGGAAGCCATAAAATCCCCCAAAACAAGCCAAACCAAGCAAGAATCAAAAATCTCACAACACATGACCAACACGATCTAAGTCTTTTTGGGCTAAGCGAAAATACACTGAAAGCTTACTTGCCCTTTAGACACAGTATCAGGCAGGTGCTGAACTACAGTTGGTTTTTTTGGGTAACGTTGTATCAAAGATCTGAGTTGTCCTTTTTTCACATAGGAGATCCAAATGCAAGATGTGCACAAATACCTATAAACCCCATTAACAGCTATTTAAAATATATATAACAAACACACGAGTACAAGTAAATTAATTCAAATGTTCACATTGCTCAATTAAAGCTCAGCAGAGATGGGCCTGGGCAGCTATGGCCCCAGTTCAACAAACCACTTAAGCATATGCTTAAAACAGGCTCTGGATCAATTCCCAGTGAGGATTAATGCGTATTCTTAAATGCTTTGCTACTTTGGAGCCCATAGTATGAAATAACCCTGGGAAGGCCTTACAAAGTAAAAGCACAATTTTGGTTGCTCTTTCTTAAATTAGCTTAAGCCAAATTGAATATTCTAGATCCAGCAAACTCTCCACAGACAAATGTTTATTTTCATTCTATAGCACCTTGTGTAACAAAATTAAAATTTTAGAATGTATCATGGGGCAGCCTGATGGGAAGATGACGATAGAAGGTGGAGGTTAATACAGAGGGACTGTCTGAGCTTTCCAAGTACATTATAATAGAAAACACATGAGTAGGATGGCTAAGTTGGTAAATAATGATAAATCAATCTACTGCTATTTCTGTGGCTCTGCAAGATGCACATGTCCTGACACTCCTGTTTATGTATTAAATTGAGAATGTGAACTGATATGAAGTGAAATGTTTTCTTTCCCTCAAGCTCCTTTTGTGCCTAGATGGACTGATGTTCACACTCCACTTTTTTCCTTTGGTTAACCAAAGAAATAAATTCTTGATTAGATCCACATTATTCATGTTTTGCAGAGAAATTTTCGCCTACACATACAAGTCCTGCTGGGGTAAGCCAGCAGAGATCTATTGAGTTAGTGTCGTAGCAAATTACATGGCCCTACAGTCAGACAAAATATTAACTCAAAGGACTGATATTTTCACTGGATCAAAGACAGACTAATGAGAAACAGAATACTGTTTTTCAAAGAGCGTTTAAAAAGTTACAACAGAACCAAAGCACAGCTCACTTAATATACCGCAAAAGTTGCGGTAACTTCCTGACAGTTTGCTTGCCTACAAACCTCTTACTCCTGATTTATTAACATTAGATGCTATGCCAAGTTCATGTCATAAAGGATAGATGCTGTGTGCCCACACTCTGCTTGGAACCGCATAAACACAATCATCGACTAGATTTGACATCATAATCAAAACAATGAAATAAGTTAAAGGTGGCAGGCAATATCTGTGAAAACGTATTAAGATACTCTGTTTATATGAAGAAGAAAAATCTGTCAGAACTGATGGAAGGAAGGATCAGCTTTTTAAAGGAATTCAGATGCTTAAGGAAGCAGATGGGTGCACAGTGGGATTTTTAGAAGCTCTTAGATGGCAACTCCCACTGAAATCACTATGTATTAGGCAGCTAGATACTATGGAAAATTCACATTACCTGCATATTTAAGCACCTAAATACCTTTAAATATTTGGCCCAAAGACAGCTCACTGTGACGTCATAGGAAACTGAATAGTCCCTGCTCAAGGGAAAACAGTTCATTGTATTGTCAATTAACTTTCAAACAAGGGAAATCCTTATAAGCAATTTGTAAGAGAAATAAGGCCAGAACTCCTGAGCTATAACTTCTGAACAGTATTTTGTAGCTGAAAGAAGAGATGTGGTACACAAAGAAATCCTCAGCAACCTGTGGCAGGAATGTAACAGATTAGGTGCTAATCTTAAATTACAGCATATCTGGAATGCATTAAATCTTTATCCCATAGAAGAGTAAAAGATGAATGTGGTGCCTAGGTGTCTGTGAAAGGAGTCAGGGTCTGGTAAGTGTGAGGGCTACAGGAGGGACACACACCCTGCAGAGAAGGCAGACAAATGGATTTAGGTCTCATTTGTCTCTTTGGTCTGTGAGAAAGACAACAGCAGTTGTGATTTCTGGCCTGAGACAGCTCAGGAATTACAAATGTGAACCCGAACCTGTAACATTTTTAGGGGCATTTACGTCCATCGCTACGAAGAGGGCACAGCAGGTGCCATGGAGGTGAGACACTGCCTTCAAACTGGCTCACTACGATTTTAGCTTTTAATTCCACTGGTCTAAGTGCTAACTGAGGAAGCCTAAGAAAGCAAAGACCTTCACGAATCCTGCACGAATCTTTCGGCTCCTACTTCAGGAATGGGAGCCATGAGTAAACAAAGCCATCTACAGCCTGACTTATATGCAGACCTTGACCTGTTAGCTTGAGGTCCAGGAAATCAAACAGGTTTCTGGGCTTACCTTTTAGAGAAGAGAAAAATAACGGTTACAGTTTTGCACTGTGCCACCTTTCAGCAGCAGAAGAGAACTTCTCCTGCATCACCATATGTGTATCCAAGTCACTTCACTTAATGTGAAAAAAAACAAGCAGTGACAGAACAGGGCCCTTAGAGTAAGCCTCCCAGCATAATGCAGCCACAAGAATTTAACAAGTGGGATTTACTTAACTGGTCACTAAGTGTTAGCATTGCTTTAAAGACATATGGCTGAAAGTGTTTCTCTGGCCATAAACAGAACTGAGAGAGCAGAGAAAATGCCTGACAAGCAAACGCGCTCTCTTTTGTTTAATAGCGCTCTTCAGACTTGTAAGCCTAGAGAAAGCTTCATTAAAGTTAATGGACAAATCTCCCAGGAAAAAAAAGATTAAGTACTTAAATGTTTCTGGTTTTGGTCTAAGCATGCAAAATTTCTCTTCCTTGCTGGGCTCACCCCAAGATAGCAAGACAGGACTACATCCATATTGAAACCTTTCAGGCTAGCTTTGTATCCCAGACCTGATGAGTGATCGGCAGAGTTCATGGGCCAGGTTCACAACCGCTGTAAGCGCGCATAGCTTCACGGAAGTCAGTGGGAGACTTGCACATGTTACAGGAACCTTCCATAAATAGAACAGAACTGTGTCCATTTGCACCAGAAAGGCCTGCAAATTGCTGCCAGCAGCATTTCAGTGAACACTGTTCACCTTGCGGACTTCAGGGAAACAGTTCCTGAAGTTACCATATCAAAGTACCCCCATCAAATCGCTTTCTTAGCTACTACCGTGGCACCCTTTTCCATAACATTTAAGCCCTCTCCTCCACACCAGTGTTAGTTGCAATTAGCTCTGCTACACCTCCAGTGAACCAGTACGCTTACTTTTAGATAAGGTACTAAGACAAACACTGTGAACTTCGTTGTGAGTCAGTGCGGAGACACTGAGAGGTGCTGGGACAGAGAAAGTTGAATATAATCTGTTTTGTGAAGGACTGAATGTTCAACCTTCACCTACAACAGGCATTTCACAGAAGAAATGCTTCAAATAGCCTCTGCACAGATTCAAAGCACAGACAGAAATAAAATTGCCTTTATCACGGTGTGCTTCTAAAGCAAAGTTTAGAAAGCTCAGATAAGAAACTTGTAAGATCCATACATGATGCCATACAGGAGATTTTAGATCACTGGCCATTTAAAAAGGCCAGACAACTCCAACCGTAAGCCGGACAAAACTGCAACAGAGGGTGGGTCTCTGAGCAAAGATGACTACTGTATCCTGTTACCAAAAACATGTGGTGAGACATAGCAAACACGCTCCACAGTTCCCATTTGGGTGTTGAAAAGCATAAAAACAGTATTTGAGATGTCCTATTCTTGCTAGACATGAATGCTGCTATCAAAGTACCCCACTGTGAAATCTGCAGTTCATACAGGGAACAGAGTATCTAACAGCGACAACTTACACAACGTGAGACTTGGTACAAGGTTGGCAGAAACCTATCTGGATGTGGAAGGAGAACTTATTTCTCATTAGCGGATTGGTACTAAAATTCTTTAGATACTACCTTATTACACAATAACATCATATTGCTAACTGTTGTTTGTGCAAGCTGATACAGTTAAAACAACAGATAGAAGAAAGAGTGGCTTTTGATCCGTAAGCGACTTGTTTTGACAATTTTCAATATACACCAGTAAAATGCACTGTGTTACAGCTTTTCTGAACATAGTCAAGTGTGCTAGCAGAACAGTCAGTGAAATGCTCCAAAAGAGATTTTAAAAATCTGGGGGTATTTAAGGAATCTCTTGGTAGCACTGTCAGGCTGCCCAGCAAAACTAATGTTTCAATACTGACTGTGAGCTCTCCAGCTTACAAGCAGAGGCCAAAAATGTCAGTCTGATTATCCCCATCCACCCACGCCAGAAGTCTGAACACTGGAATAGTCACCAGAAGAACTGGTAAGGCTCTCTCTGACAGAAAAAAAAACTGAAAAACTGTAAAACTTTGGGGGTTGAACTTGAAAAACATCACATGTTCTCCCCATCAAAATAAAGGGGAAGGACTCTCATGCAGCATTTGGTGAATGCTGCGAGTTCACTGGCCCGCTCTTGGCCCTGTGCAATGCACTCAATGCCATCAGTGGATTTGCCCCTAGGACTACAGACTAAAGAGGAGACTGCAGAACCATCTCCCTCCTATCCCCTGTGAACCAAAAGGACAGCACAGGCAACAGAATACAGGTTTCAGCAGAATACAGGGCAACACAGGCAACATAGACTCACACATGGTCATTTAACAGCTCAGGTTGGGGACCGACAGCACTGTGCACAGTAGGACAGAAAGGGTGCACAGGTGACCTGAAGTTTGTGGCTTCCTGGTTTGATCCCCAGCATCAATAAAATTGCTGCAAAGCTAATTTAACTTGTTCCTGAAAACACACTGACCTGAACAGGCTGTAGGAACTCAGGCTCAGATTGCTACAGATAGTTACATGTTTTTGTCTTGTCCAAACAGAACAGAGCTGGGCCTACCTACTTTTCAAAGTTGAACTTCATGTTTTAGGTATAATCTAGCCAAAATGCATAATTAGGTTTATGCAGCCTCTAGCTTTTCCACATTTTACTTTCAAATTCAAACGTTCGATAACACTGACTTCCCTAATCTTTAATAAAATGTCTATTTTGATGCCCTTGTAATCTCTGAAATAAAGTGTCAGAAGGCTTCCAACCAGAGCTCCCAATAGCCTTTAAAGACAGAGACGTGTGTATTAGGGCTACACAGGGCTGGTTAATGGCTAGTAACAGCCTTCCTTTCCCATTCCAGCTCATGGCTCTACTCCCTATGTTCAGCCATGGTCACCGCAACTTTGGTGTGCGTGATCCATCTAACCGTTAAGCTGCACATTTCTCCTGCATATCTTCACCTGACCAGCAGCCCTCGTTCACACCTCCTACCCCAAAGAGGCCATTCACTTGAGAATTTTTTCACCAGTCGCTAGCTTTCAATCCACTTTTCTTTTCATTAGACAGCACAAAACTATCTCTCAGGATTCACACATTCTCTTTTACTTTGTACCTGGATTGACAGCTCTTTGAGGCAGGGCCAGCTTTTTGTTCTGTTTGTACGGTATCTCCCACAAGGGCTTTCCTGTGATAACTCAAATAGTAAATGTAATGTAATAGTAAATGTAATTGCCATATCACTAAAGGGAGTCATCGGCAGAAAGAGGAAATGAGTAAGTCCTAGCACCCATCATGCTAATCAGTGGATTATGCTTCCTCTCTATGACCACAGTGATTCCAGAATAATTAAAACTGACTGGTGTAACGTTTCAACATTAGATGAAGAACTTAAAATCAGAAACCAAACAGCTGCAGGGATTGCTTGAAAACTAATGTGAGTTGGTATCACAGTCCTTGCCTGTATGTTGAGTAAGTAGTAAGACTGAAGATAATATTCTGATTCACAGCATGGTAAAAGCAGTTTCTCTTTTTCTCCAACATTTTCCATTAGACTTCTCTGCAAAGCTAACCAAAATGAGCTTGAAAGCGTTCTTTGTGAACTCCCTAGTAAAACGAGAGGGGGAGGGATTTCACCACTTTTTCCAAAGCATGCTAGTGTCACTCGACAATTTTTTGTCACATCGATTCAAATTCACTTTTTCCCCTGAGAAGTATACAAATTCATCAGCTTACCCTGTCTGATTTCTGCTGTCAAACACATCAGGAAGCATGTACCTCTCCATAATTCAAACTCCTTCCTGCCCACCTTAATTGTATGTCTCTTTTCTAGATGTAACATAGTAAGAATGGGCTGTCTCGCAGGGAGAGTTCCTTTGGATGTCCTTATATGGCAGGAATGCATGATCATTGAAGGATGAGTCCCATGTACAACCCTGTCATCAATTTATTTTATGTCCCCATGCTTCATGACAGCCATTTTGATAGTCTTGTCTACAGGGAATATTGCTCTGAACTTCCTTAGACTCTGCAAAGAATGAAAGGAAATTTGCTCCTGCAAGTGTAAGTAATTCCAGTTGTTTCAGGAGAAAGCAAACTGGTAAATCCACGTTCCTCAGAGACAACAAAACAAATCACGATTTAGCTGATTGTCTTAACACAGGTCATGAGGATAACTTTCCATTTCTGTAGAAGCCAGTTAAGATCTGACATATTTCTATTTACCTTTAACAACTTCCAGTCAGCTGCTGATCAGTAGAACTGTTGATAGCAAGAGGTTTGTGTGCCACACAGTCATTGCTAGAAAACAGTAGGTGTTCATCTCTACGGTTCAAGTTTCACAGAGCTCTAACAGACTCTAGATCCTGGAATTTGGATGCACATGGCTTTTTGGCTACTCTCTGTCCCCAGTGTTATATAGAAGGCAATTGGGTCACTACGTTATTTGCTGTAGAGGCTCAGGGATTAGGGCTTTGCAACTCTGCACCTCCAGCCTCTTAACTCCAAATGTCACATAGCTATTGCTAGGACACTTTAAAATATCTAAAATTTGATCTGCAGCACTGTATTCCTTCATCACAAAAACTTTCTGAAACACCTTCACCATGAGATGCTGTAGCACCCACTGCGGATTGCAAACATCAGCAGGGGTTAAAAAAAAAAAAAGAATTTTTTTTGCAATAGCTAAATACCATAGAAATATTGAATAAAAAAGAAAGAGAGAATGGAAAGAGGAGGAAGACAAGCCAACTGTAATAAGGAAAGATGTTCTTAGCCTAATACATCAGGGACTTCCGAAAACAGTTCACAGCTCAGTGGTGTGAAAGTATGTCAAGGTCACCGAACCCAAGGCACGTCTGCTAGCTAACTGTTGACCACTCTGCTGACCTTTAACTGTCTGCCTATCCAACTTCTCTAGGACTTTGAAACTATATAAAACGTGTCCCTTACATGAGATATTCGATGCTTTGGGTTGAATTCCCACTGCTTGCATTGCAGCCAAAAAGCTGTCCCCTTGCTTTGTTCCCCATTTAAAAAAAAAAAGCAGCTAAAATCTTTCAACTTCATTGTAAATAGCCGGATACCTCACAGTAAAGTTATTTATATACGAAGAAAGCATGAAACTTGTTTCTGTCCATATAGAATAGATACAGTGGAGGGTTGTGTGCACACGTGTGTGTGGCAGTGGGGAAGTTACATAGCTCTGCCATTGATTAATTTAAATGTTTAATCTTTTCAACAGAAAAAAATAAGCAAAGGAAAGCGCTTGAAACAAGAGGGTGTTCCACTCTTTTTGCATTTTCTCCCAGCATTCCTGAATGACTTTTAATGAAGACTTCTCATATTTTAAAAGAAGAAACTTCCTACAACTTCTGACCTTTCCAGGCTTATCCAAACACCTTCTTATTCACTTAAACTACTGCATATTTCAGAAACTTGGCATTCGGTCTTGTACAGTACTCCTTGTTGATGCTCTGATGCTCTCAGCCCATCTAAAACTACAGCTCCAAGAAAAAAATGTGTGTAATACCAACAAGCTAGAAGAAAAGGCACCAGTAGTTGGGCTTGAGAGATGCTATTCTTTTCTTTCTCTTCCTTGACCTGTTTAGACAAATTCAACTTTGAAAGAACCCTGCCATTGCTTACTCCAGGCCTAAATCCCTTCCTGTTACAGTCAGGTAGGCTCAGAATGCAGTTTGCAGAAACCTGGTAATAAAACTAAAACAATCACCCAGCAAACAGGGTAAAAATAAAGTCACTCTCAGGAAGTAGTAAACAAGTATCTGCATCAGTAAACTTGAAAAACATTATCTGCTGTCTTCACTTAATATCAACAGTTACTGATGTCCAGTCTCATAAATATCATCTTGTAACCAGCTTTTCATTCCTTTCCTTACACACCTCCCTTCCCCCTGCCACACACATACTCTTTTGTAATGCATAGAAAAATTGCGTTCTGTAAGGGAAATTCAGCCTGGTGTATTAGCAAATCTCAACAGATTTCCAAGTAGTACTGGCAATTTATACTGATAGCTAATTTGACTCATTAAAGAAGTTGTTCTGGTCAATGAATTAGTTTGTTTACCATAAGTAAAAGGCAGTAGAAACTGCGAACTAAAGAGCTATTTGAATATTTCTTATTTACAAACTCTGGTTTAGCAAGGCTTATACTGCAGGTATATCAAATTGGAACTGATTCTTGCTGCAACTTGAGTATAGGTTATTTAACGAGTGTCTAACTAAAATAACACATTTTACTAACAAATGGTAATCCTGAACTCCACCTCTGTTTCCCCAACTCTTTCCAAAAAAAAAAAAAACCCGTCCATAAATATACACACATTGTTCATATGCCTAAAGGCCAAGTGAATATACTTAGTGCTAGCTGAAATAAGACAGTTGAATGCTGCTGAAATTCTACTGAAGTGTCTAGCAAAAGGCCTGAGGAACAGAACACAATAAGTGTTCAAAAACATCTCACAATGTAATAATCAATGTGTAATATGAGCTAGGGGTTAGTTAAATAAAATGTGAAAGCTGTATTAATGAACCCTTTCGCTGTCCAACACAGCATTTCATTTTCTTTCATAGGCTGCATAATGCAGGGCCTGGGAATAAATTATAGATGAAACCCCCATCATATGTTTATAAATACACTAACATTAGCATTTTACTTCCTCATAAATCTGCACCAAACACTCAGGCACAAGATAGAAAGCCCTGTAAAACAATGATATATTCTCTGCTTGCAAGACTTGCCTAGTGGCCCATTCATTTCTACGGCTGTTCTTCAAACATTACTTTCTTCGCTCATGCCCCCTCATTTAAAATCCATTTTAATTTAAAGATGTTCGAGGCAGTCCTAGTGGTACATTTACTCATCCTAGTTATACATCACGGAGCAGGGAAAAGAAAATTGTTTAATCTAGAGATACGGTTCACTGTGGTCACCACTGAACAGTGGAGTAATTACCAGATCAGCTCCGCTAAAAATGCACTCAGGGTGTTCTGTGACCTATCATCTTCTAATCTGCATAGTGAAGTATAGCTTCATAACTATAAATTGCTGACTTAATTAAAACCAGGACCTTTCTGTCATTTAATTACAGGGAGAAAGGTTATTGCTTAAATGCAATTTTCCAAATGCGATTTCTTAACAGTTATTAACTGCTTCACCATCATTTATTGTTTCAGATTTTTCAATTTGAAAATAGTCCCTGTGACAGAAGTAATGACTTCATGAAAAACTCAATCTAGATGGAGCTGAACAGACCCATTTGTTTCTCGTAAGTGGAGCAGACAGAAAACTTGAAAATGTCACAGGAGGATCCTGTGATTGCTCCACTTTACAGGAGTAATTAAAAACCAAGAGGTTGTATTAAAGGTGAAGAGAAGAGGTTTACAACAATTTCAAGGTTTTTTCTCCCTTGCCAAAATATTGTGCTTGCATTTTCAACTCTATTAGGAGAGGTACTGATTAACAACTGTTAATTTATCCCAGTCCAATACACAATCCTAGTACCAATACACGAGATAAACCAGTTAGAAGTTCTGCAGCTTTTCTTTTGATCTGCCAAGAACCACCTTACTTTAAAGGAAAGTAAGTTCCATTTAATTTCTGTCTGCACATAAAGCTTTTCACTTCCAATAACTGCTGTTTCCTGAAAGCGCACAAGTGCCTTTTAATGTAAGAGTTGAGCAGCAGCTCTCCTTAGCTAAAACAGACTTTCTCATCAGGACTTTATTCTGCTAAGCCAGTCTTGCACCAATCTGAAATGAGTAAGAGAAGAATCCATGTCAAGACTTCCCCTGCAGAACACTACATAAAACTCTACTTGAGAGAGGAACCTGGCCATCACAGCACAACATACTTCGGCTCAAGAAATCATTCTGTATCAGTGAGGAAAAGTCAGCATTTGGCTCACAGTGATTTTAAAACTGTCTGGGCCCAATCCATCTGTATGTCCCTACTCCCTTTTGCTCTTCTGGCAAAGCTCGGTACACTTAGCTTACTCAGCCCATTAAGTCTGCCAGATTTGCACTGATGGAACAGGTTGGCTGGACCTTTGGAACTCTATAGAAATAAAGAAGAGCAGTTACCAGCAATAAATCTTCAAAATTCTCTTGAGACCGAGTCTCGGGCATGGGATATAGCCTTTTGAACCAGACAGATAAAAACCACTTCATCTACCACAAAGATGGCTTGTGCATTGCACTGTTCTCAGTCTCTCTCTTTCCTTGGCTGTTCTGCACTGAGTGTGGGCAGGTCTCAAAGACAGATAGCTGTTCAAGTCCTGCACAGCCACTTGTATACAGAACTAGCTTTCATTCTCATGACAGCAGATAGGAGGAACAGCTAAAGTCTGAAAGACCTCTTGCAGTGTAGTGCAAATCCAATGCAAGGCCAAAAAAAAAAAAAAACCAAAGAGAGAGAGAGAGAGAGAGAAAAAGATGCTTGCTGTTGCCAAGACAATTTCTTGCTCCCAATCAGAACATGGTTTTAATTTGAATTTTCCTTGCAGCCCATTTCATGTAATTAAAAGACTTCCCAAAATGCATATGAATGCCATGCACAAGAGGTTTTGCAGATCAGGGGAAGCTTAGTTAGAGAATAACATAGGGAAGTAAGAAGTTTTCTACTGGGCAAATATTCCTTTTCCCAGTCTTGTAGTGAGAGTCCAACATTCATATGACATCACTTCACTAACATCACCAATGATGTCTTTAAAGTATCAGAGTAGCTAGTACTGGCCATGCCAGGCTGCACTGGAGATCCATCCATTTTAAACAGCTTTGAGATCCCATAAACACACCATAGTCTTTAGTGCATTAATCCTCCAACACACTCATTAGCTGGAGGAAAGAGTGGGGAGCTCCACACCATGTCATTAGTGCGAACCAGGGGCAGACGGGCCACGTCATTAACGGTCAGGGACCTCCAGCTTCCTTCCTTCCTGAGCAAACAAGTCACAAGGATTCATTTTATGACCACTTTTTTTGTTGTATTCAGCTGCACACGAACTAATCGTGAGTCCGAAACTTAGCCATGGAAACTGTTAGTTTCTTCAGCAGTTAAATTCTGCAGAGCTGTTTGGCACAGGTAATCACTAAATGCATGGTACTGGCTGGATTACATAGACTATGTGGCAGTGTTTCTTTTCTCAGCAGTAACATAGCTGAATATTGCCCATGCAGAAATTGTCCTGGATTTACTATTACCACAATACCCAGAATATTTTTAAACCATGTGGCATCACCTCTCTTCCAAATTGCATTACTAAATGGACTACAAGCTTTTAACTCTATTTTTTTAAATTGTGAGGACTATTATGTTTTTGGTTATTTACCCAAACTTATGTGGTATTTGTTTTGTTCCCTGACTGGTAGACTTGCATAACTTAGCAATACAATCAAAACTGTAAACAGACAACATATGTGCATGTATGGCGTGCAGTCTGCTTTCAGCTAACGATCAAGCACTCTGGGTTACAGTTTGCCCTTGGCAAGTATGCGTACTAGCATAGCTTGAATCCTTACATGTTTACACTCAGCTCTGGCAGCGGAGTGGCAGTGTGGCATAGGAGATAGCATGAGTGAAATGAATTATCTATTTTAGGACTCTCTGGAGATGGCTTCTGTGAGAATAAAAACTACAGAGAAGGAAAAGGCAAGAGTGAGAGAGAGAAAATGGAAGAGCTTAGAGGAAAACTGGAAAGCAAGTGCAGCCACTGTAGATGGGGAATATGGAAGGTGAGTAACAGCCACATTCTCTAGAATTAAAATGAAGCAGCTCTGAACAGAATACACCAGACATAGGGTGTCCTGACAAGGACTCACAATCTGGAGTACCCTGCCAGTCCAAAGCAACATCTTAGTGAGATATACTGTAGCCTTACTTGTTTATTTAGAAGCCAGTGTTATGGCCAGGTTCATGGAATTACATGGTAGGGCTAATAAATTACATTTTTGTGACCCTTTCACTATCCAGAGGAAAGCCTGGTTTCTTGCTGAAAGACCTGTCACCAGTGCGGAAGTATCTATCTCCTAAAGAAAATAATGCACCTCTCATCCCCATTTAAAATGAAGCTAGAAAATATACTCTAAGGGGTGTGCACTACTCCAGTGCACTGGAGTAGTTTTTCAACAATTTGTCAGGCTCCTTGCTACACTCAAAACACTTCTGTTTCATTCCCCAAAGCCACTAGATGCTCTGTTGATCCAGGAAGGCAAGTCAGTGCAAACTTCCTGCTGGACTGTGCGTTGCGGAGGTCGCAGTAGGAGTTCCCTGCTATCACATCCATGCTGGGTGTGAGTTTTCATACATTCCCAATCTTACATAAAACCCTATGCATATGCGTACATGACCCCTTGATAACAGACATTCCCTAAAGGGGCCAAAACAAGTAAATGTAATAAATTCCAGCTGGCATCTCCCATTTCCCCGTGCAGCTGGTGAGACTCACAAGCCAACAGAACACCTATCACAGCTCAGGGACTTGAGAAGCGCACTGAGGACAGAGACTGTTACTTTACAATTATTCAAGGACTAAATTTAAGTCAACTCCCAAAATCAAAGCTGCTTCTTCTTAACATTTAGCATTCTCACAGACTTGTATAAAGTAAATATTCTTTTAGCAAACTCCAGAATAGTAGCAAAGGCCTGTGGGTCACTTAAAGTCATCCTTTAACCTCACAAATGTTGGAGATCACTGTTCTGAAGCAAACTTCTCTTGCTCACCTATTCAGAACTCTGCAGTGCTATTTCAGGAACAGAACTGGTTTGATCATGTGAAACACGACTGGCTTTCAAAGGTACCTGCCAAGCGTGTGCTTACAAATCAGCATGCCATGCTATCTTCTGAGCTCGCTATGTTTCCCTATGAATTACAAAAATGTATGCTCTCAGAGAAGTAACACATGGATTGCAAACCACACCATTAGACCAGGATGCAACGGCCATGCATGTTAATAGCCTGAAAATACAGAATGAGCCTTTCCTGTAATTCCCTATAGTTTGCTCTTTTGATAAATTGAGCTCATTCAATTTCCATTTAGGACTATTAAGAAGTCTGTAGCTCTAGCTATTTTTGTCTGTGAGACTCAGTTTGGAGATTTCAGAAGCTTAACATTCTAGCTGCATGTCACTGCCACCATTGTCTCTTGTCACAATTCTAATTCTATGTTCTGATAATAAAATTTCATTAGTGTCTGCACATCCTTTACCTTACCTTTGAAGTACTGTCTTGTGCTGAAACGATTAGCAGTACTTTACGTCATATCACTTGACTGTTTGACAGCCATTGTGAGTGAGCTAAACGGGGAGAAATTAAAATTTCTGACAATTTCCATTACATCTAAATTGCTGAGAAATTAAGGCATATTTACTTCTACAAATATTAAAGGTTGTTTAAAATGTAAACTGACTTCATTTTATTAGTAGATTCCACAATGTACTAATTCAAAATGACTACATGGCCTTATTTGAATAAATTACCAACTCATTTTCCAAAAGCGAAGGACATTTCCTCCAGGCTGCTTTTTGACTGTTTGTGTCAGGAGAAAAAGAAAACAAAAAAACTTATGAATATTTCAGAATAGAAGCTATTCCTTGGTGACTCTATTTCTTGTTTCATCTCAATAGAATAATCAGGTTTATTCCTGTATGATATGACTTTCTCTGCAACTTAACAAAAAGCATGCCATGAAGCAATGATTTCATCATATGATGTCAATTTGTCTTGGGATAAATTGATCAATATGTCCCAACTCTGCTAACCTGAACAATCACAGCCTATGCGCCCTTTCATACACTGATTGGGCTTCTTTACAAAGCTAGTTTAGGTTTTTCTATTCCTCTTCTCCTACGCACTCTGCACAAGAACCTCCCTGTTTTGACGCTCGGAAACTGCCTTGTTTCCATCCTAAATGAATTCAAAACTAGTTTATATCAAGTGACACTTGCACCAATAGTCCCCTAACTATCTTTTTCCTCACCCTAGCCACACCTACAGAGCCCAGCATTAACCCTTCCCAGCCCTCACTCTGCTGGGCTGAGCTAGTCAAATTCTTCTGGAATCTCCTTTCCTCACGTGGACTTTCCATTTCTCTCGTCATCTTAACAGGTCTTCTCGGCACTTCCTCTTAAGCAATGTAAGAAACAGCAAAGCAGTATTGCAGATGCAGTTGCTGTTATTCTCTACATGTACGCCAGACATCCCTCAACGGATAGGTTTCCTGTTCAGCGTCACAAAAAGTGGGCAGTTCATGGTCATCCTGTATACCCACATCCTTCTCCTCCTGCTTTTGACAGATGATGAACTAATGACTCTCCAGCTTACAGCTGGAAATGCTGAACCCCAAATTCATGATCTTGCTCTTTATATAGTAAGTTACATCCCAAGTGCACCACCGCAGTCATCAAAATCTGCTCATTCTACCTCATACTCTGGTCCTCCTCCGCACTGAAGATCCCTCCAGAAATCTCCAATAAATTGACTTTGAGAAATTCAAAATTGAATTCGCTTTCTGGAAGAAGCATTTTCAGCATGTAACTGTGGTAGAGGTGATAGGAATGGGGACAGGAATATACTTGTATATCAGAGGACTTTTGCAAAGCCAAAGTCTGCTTTTTCCAAACGATTTGGTTTTCTTTCCCTCTGAATTCACTAGCTAGCATTCTAGGCCTGCTGTAGCCCACCAAATTAAACTATTTATGCTCTGAGTTCAGGTCACAAGATTGTAGGTGTGGCTGCACAATTTCTTCCCCGATTTGGTGTTTCCTCAGTATTAACTGGACATTATCATTACAGCCACTGAAGAGACCTCAAACTCTTATAGTAGAAGAGAATGTAAGAAACATAGCACATCTGCAGGGGATGGCGGGGTGCCACCAGTCAGGTACTCATTTCAGACATAAAAACATTGCTAATCTCTGGTTTGTCATTTAACCACTTGGAGCTGCAGCTCAGCTGTTCAGCTGACTTTAAAATTATGTTAATAAAGCTACATACAGTTATTTAGGCTCCAGATTGGAAACGAGCATTGTTGACAACAGTCATGAGTTTCTGTAACTAGCTGAAGTATTACACGGAGGCCACTCTCCTATGTATTTTGGATTGCAACCAAGAAAATCTGCTCATGTCTCTTCTGCCCTAAAACCTTTTCTTTCATTCCCCCAGACCCCTTTCTACAGTAGCTTTCTTTCTAGACTGCTGAACCTCCCTTCCTTCATTTATCAGGTTTTCTATCTTCAATTCTTTCCGAGACTTTTCTCAGTGTCTGACCACAGCTTTGTTCCCAAACATTTTTTACGGGCCGCTGCCCAAGGCCCAAAGACAAACACTGCTCCTAAATGTCCTCATGATTTGCCTTGTAGGTACCTCTTTTATAGACCTCATGATTTCTCCGACCAAACTCTGAATGGCTGTTCATTATGGGCTAGCATAACGGAAGCAGCTTATTGCATGAAGTCAGGCATCCCTAAAATAGGTATAATAGTTACCTACCACATGGGATGTTGTAAGGCTTAATTTACTACTGCTGTAAAGCATTTGAGACCCTTAGAAGAAGGGTGTTATGAAAACTTAAAGCACTATGCTATAAAACATCGGTCTGGCTGAAGGCTTTCTTTTAACATTGGTGTGTTTGAAAACCAAAGGTGGATGTAGGGAATCAGAGTGTCTTACCAGGCATTTGCCATTAAGAAAAAAAAAGTACTGCTTTAATGCATTTAGCATCAATACACATATTCTAGGACTCTACGCGGTGAAGAAGGAAGAAGAGCAGAGAGCATGTCTGTTGCATAAAGCGTATGTGAATAAAAGATTACCAGAACATGGAAAAGCATACAAGATATTTCTCACTGTCCACTAAGTACACTTACCAAGAGAAATAGATGTGCAAATATAGGAACTTTTAAAAGTTTTAGTCTTTCAGATTAAGGTAGATCATTATGAACAAAGCAATTTATGTAAAAATACTCAAAGGGGACATAAAAAAGAAGAACGATTACAATGTTTTTGATTACTCATTTGTGGGGGAAGTGTCTTGTTTTGTTGGGATTTTTGAGAAGCAAGAATCACAAGGAGGAAATGGAACCATGGCCAACAGCTGCCATCCCAGTAAAACTCACTGTACTTGAAATTCTTTTTTACATACTTTGCTGAATTAGGATTCTAATACATGAAATATACTTTGATCTTGACAGAGGTTCAAACCTTTTTCTTAAAGTCAAAGACCATTTTGGATTTTTTTGCTTTAATGCACCATCAAGCTCATGCACATCCTTTGTCAAAATATATCAATATAATAGGATTATAATAAATAGTTCTTTTAACAGTTCATTTGGAATTCCAAAATGATGAGGTATGCAAAATGCAAAGAAAAATCACATAGATTTTTTTAAAGCAAACAAACTGTAACAACCCTTAAATTAATACTACAACTAAAAGAAAATTAAATCTGAGATAAGTTTATCTGACCTAAAGGCTTGGGGCAGCACATGGCAAAACACTAATTACTGACTCATAACCACAAGCTACATTTGGGATTCAAATCACATAAGAGTGACACTTTTCAAATGTTTTTCCAGTCCTTAAAATAGATATGTACATATCAGATGCTGACAAGTATTCAGTCCATAAATGGGTAAAGAAAGATTTCTACTTGTTTATATTTGATTTTCTCTTGCATTCTGTCATGTCCATCTTCTACTGACATGCTACTGAGTCAAAGATAGAGCTATTATTCCACAAGAAATGTTGATGCATGATTTTTTGATCTGCCCAGAAGAAAATACAGCATGTGACAGCATACATTACTTAAAGATTTTCATTGAGTTTACTACAGATCCTCATGTAGGTGCTCATTAGTTGGGACCCACATTTTGATTCCAAGAATCAGAGATGATAAGTTTCAAAAGGACCTTTAAGACCCGGGGCTGCCCTCCAGCAAAACAAATGCCACAATAATCCTCCAGCAAATTGTAGAGATTCAGAGTAACATCTCAACATTCACAAATATACTTAAGTCAAACTTCCAAACCTCTTCCAGCAGCACAAAAACAGAAATAAACTGGCAGGTGTATCTTATGCAACATCCTGCAACATAAAAATCATGGGCCACTTTACCGAAGTGACTGGCAGTCAAGAAGATAATCTAAATATATACAGTTGTTCTGTAAAGTCTGTTATATTGTAGCTGGATTCCCCAAAAGTTTGCTATGAGGTCTGTAATAACATCTAAAATTAAATAGCACAGAATGAGCTTTACAATAAATTCAGATGAGATCTGAGTTATTAGAGACTGGTATTGCATCACAGAACAAAGCTATAGGAACAAATTAATGCAAGGAAAGCTTAGGTGTGAATTTTCCCTGCATGGATCTGCTTCACAGTAACTGCCGGTGTGCATGCTTTCCCCCATGAAAGCGTTCTAAAACATTTACAGCAGTATGGATGTAGGTACACTAAGCCCACACCTTACTTTGCTTCACAGTAATTTGGGTAAGCATACCCAGAGAAGGGATTAAGGCTTATTATTATGATCATATCAACAGACATGGATCTCAAGACACATATAAAGAAGCAACTTGTGGCTTGCTCTAGGTCGAACATGAGATGCTGTTATCAGTGAAATGGCAGCACTATGGTTCCCAGTGAAGCAGCAGAATTTACACTGTAGTGGCTCCATCCTGCAAGTGTCTGCCCTAGCAAAATCAGATCTTCGGTAAGTGTTTCTAGATTGTGCAAGGGTAGGCAATTCTGCCTTCAGATCAGAGCCTTTCCCCTTACAGAAAGTAACGTTAAGAAAATTTAGCCTGTAACTTAGCTGGTGTGCTGCCTATCCCTTACCCCCAGCTTTACAGTGTCATTTCTGCATTTGTTTTTTGTGGACTAAGGAGGAAGCCCAAGGAATTTACGTACCTCATTCTAGTTGTCTTTTGCCTTGGAAATTTTGATCTTAACCAGTCTCACTGATTGCATAGCAGGAAATAGAAGACTGTCACTCGTTTTTAAAGCGCTTGCTTTTTACAGTGAAGAGCGTGGAAGTGTATCAGCAATGTTAACCTTCTGGAAACAGACAATATTTAAATTACACTGCTCAGAGCACAGTAATTGAGCCAAACAGACATAAGTTCATATCCACTGAGATTTCAATGTGGCAAATGCTGCAATTAATCCCTCTGAAGTACTCTAATGATAGTTCATATGACCAGAACTTTGTGTATTTTCTTCCAACTCTAGCAGTAGATTTAATAGACTAACCACTTCCCCTTACTAACCTTACCTCAGCCACAGACTCTGGGCATATTCAGAGTGATGGCTAACTCAGATTCTTCTAGCGCGCTCAGCTAAAACCTTGGGTAAAGTGTAAAATACCTCTACGTTATTCCTTTGCCCCATCCTTGAGGGAGCAGACAGACAGCAGCCCATGCAAAGATATGATCATGCATCTGTCAAGCTGCTACAATAATTCTATTTTTATACGGTTTATGAAGAGTTACACGTTATTAACGAGCATTTTAAGAAATGATTCATCGGTCACTCTAGAGTCTTCTCTCTGTTTATGACCTGTACCTAATATCAGAAACAAAACTTTCTAAAAAGGCTTTTATGATGCTTTTACTCTTCGAAGGTCCAGATCCTTGTTCACCAGTCTTTATTACATTATATGCAAACAAAAGTATAATAAAGAATGACCTACTTGCCTACAGAACTCCTCAGGAAAATCATCATTTCTTGTTTTAATTTTCTGACCATTTGAATCTACTTTGCAGTCATACATGAATGTTACAGACATCAGAACACTTAGTTGCCACACAGATGTCGTCACCAGACGTCTCAGCCCGGATGCTGCCAGATTCCAGGATAAATTAATACTAATAATCCTAGAAAGGGAAGGACTGTTTTGTTTGTAAGTTAAAGCAAGAACACATCCTTACAAGTTACATGCCGTTGCAATGACTCGAGCACTGCAGGTACCTACAAGGATGCTTTACACTAAGAAAATGAACAAGACAACCTCCAGTTCCTTGACATCTTGTAGTGAAATGTAATATATATCTAATATACATCTAATATACCTATGGTGAAAATTTCAAAGGCATCAATAAATGCAGCAGCTACATTGTCCTTTCTCTTCTTTACTTTGTATGTCCATGCACCGACATTGTCCTTTCTCTTCTTTACTTTGTATGTCCGTGCACTGAATTTCCGGAATTACTGCAATTTGTGACAGTCATGACATTATAAGTTCTTGCACAGTACAGCGTAACCTCTGTGGAGAGCCTGCACGTGGTCTACGCACCACTACTGCGCCTCCCTCATCTTCAAAGTAAGACAGATTCACCCCCTCCGAGAATACCAAAAGCGCTCTGCTCTCCCTGCTGAGTTACACAGGCACGAAACAGATTAGGCAGAGACAGAAGCAAACATTTACTTGGCTAAAAAATCCAAACATTCTCTTAAAAATTAAGGTCTAAGCTATCTTTTGAGTTAAACTGTATTACGCTTATGAATAAGAAATATTTTTATACCTGTTAAGAATCTAGCCTGAAGCATTTTCTGGTTTAATTAGCTTTTAAAATCTTGCTTTACCTATTAATCCCACTCTCAATATGCAGGAAATGAGCAGATGCTCAACACGAGTCTATCAGCTGTCCTATCTGCCCATCAAAATGACATACAAAGGTTTAATACCAGATTTGTTTTTTAAGTTGTACAGCCCAGGTGGAAAACACATGTTATGTCACAAATACAAAGCATTTCACAATGTCAGCTGAAGCCAGCTTTCTTGCACTGCACAGAGTCGGTGACTCAGAAGAAGCCCTGTCCATCTCAGATAATGCCAGGACTTGAATTCTATTCACTGCAGTAACAAATTAAATTAAATCAGCTATCCTGAGCACCCCACTCTCTCCCAAAATAAATAACAATACCCTTTCACTCTACTTTTACCTGTAACTATCATCCCCTATGAGCAGGAATAACAACATATACATTCTTGCACTGTCAACTTCGCATTTCTAAAGCCTAAACAATCCTCATATGCAAAGTGTTTAAAATCTGGATCCAGACCCAAATTTCGTCATTTTGAGCCCCTCTCTAATCCCAAATGCAATGTAAAGAGTCACACTGCAGGCTACCAAACTGTCCTAACATAAGGTAGGTAGGCAGATGCTGACTGCTTTAATTGGAGGTTTGTTCTAGGTGAAGGAAACCTGATGGTCTAGATCCTGATTCAGCAGCATTCATGTTATGTTCACCGAAACACGATTGTTACTGAAAACAGGCATGAGAAGAAGTAGCTTCTAGAATTTGTCCCTAAAAGATATGAATGATCGATAAAGAAAATAAAGCCTTTAGAAGGAAAAGTCTTTTTCTGGTCCAAAGGTATCTTGGTCTCAAATGAATTTTGCTCTGTAAATAACACTTATTCCTGATTATTGTGCTCATCTCATACTTGTAAAAGCAGCTGTTCAATTTAAGAAAAAGTCTCTTAATGTATCACTTAATACCCTATCCTTTTTACACCTATTGGTCCATAAACAGAACTCATTAATTTTCTTTCATATTTTAGGCAGACTATTACTGTGTTCTCATTCCTAAAGGAAAAAACTGTATGAAGTCAGACTCCTTAGTTTAAAATCACCTCAGGAACCCTAATTATATCTGTGCCTATGTAACTTTTCTCATTCAGATTCACAGAAAGCACTTGGAATCAAACCAAAGATCATGGTTATTACTGCCAAGTACTTACATTGTGTGTAAATTTACATAGTGCTTTGCAAGCAGAGATAAGATGTATTTCCTACTCCAAAGAGCCTAGAATCAACATAAGGTATGACAAACACAAGGACTGCAAGGGAACGTGGTTTAAAAGTGAGACTGTAAGGATAAAAGAGTATGATAAAAGATAGGGTAATCTAAAGTAACCCACTTCTATCACATACTCGCACCGTATGAAAGGACAAAGCCGCTTCTTTCCTATCCAACAGCAGGTGGGGCTACTGCAGTACCAACCTTTGTTAGAGGAGACACAGCTGCAAACTGTACAGGCATTTCAGCCTTAAAAGGCCCCTCAAAAATGGGAGTCTCTGGCATTTCAAACTCACATGAGAAAAATGAAAGTCTTAAATTCAGAACTCCAATACAAATGGCCTCATTTACTTCTCATTCCTGTTAGCTTCAACAGGGTTTACTGAGCCTCCATAAGTCAGAGTGCTTTTATGTGTGTGACTAAAACACAGATTCAAAAGATATAGACCACAGGCTCTTCCCAAATCTGAATCAGGCCTTTAGTGGCAAAGCTCCACTAGCTTGTAGCACAAAGCCAGTCTACATCAGCTGAGGAGCACACCTGATTGACTCCTAAAAAACTTCAGTGCATCTCATTTATTGCACATACGGCAGAACAGTGTTAAGTTATTTATAATACAAGGGCCAACTCCATATGTACTTCCTTCACATTACCTTATTAAAGCTAACAGCATGTAGAAACGATGTTCAAAACAGAATGTAAAAAAAAAAAGGCCTGAGGATAAACTGTTAGCCAAAGAACTGAGATTATTTTCATGTCCAAAGGTCCAGTTCTGCTGGAATGAACAGGAAGCTGAGTGCTTATTCAGGAGAGAGGCTGGGCACAGGAAGGTGTTGTGTTTAGCATCTGAAAGATGCCTGAAAGGATGCTAGATCCAAGGTCTAGATGCCATCAAGGCACAGTTCAGTGATGAGAAGTACTGCCTGCCATTGCAAAACCACCTGTATTCTCCCAGAGGTTCAGTTCAATCCTGTGGATCTTTGTTAGTGTGACAGCTTACATAAGCTACGCTACAGGGTAAAACATCAGAGCCTCAGGGATCCATAAGAGGTAGGTAATAGCCATATATTGTTTTGGGGGTTTGAGGCACTGTTTTCATGCTCTACTTCTACCGGTTTCAAGGCAGTGGTAGGCTGTTCTGCAGCATGACACAGTCTGCTAGTGCTTTCTTTTTTCCAGAGTCAGGCGTGACACGGGAGGGCTTTAACAGACCTGATCTTTTGCTGGCACGGTCTCATACTTCCAGCACTGGAGCGGAAGTATGACTGTGCCTCCATCCCTCCTCTTGCCACATCAGCTGTAAAGTCACTTTCTGCAGGAGCCAGTCTTCACTTTGTTTCCCTCCCTATCTGCCTCTAGTTCCTTGGCATTGATTCTGTATGCACTGAGGATGTGTCTGGAGGTGTGTAGTTACACTGCTGTCATAGCTTCCCCTTAGCTAGGGAGGTACAGCCCATCCACAGCAGCTTGGAACTCAGCACGAGCTGCAAAACCCACCCAAGAAGTGGAAGAAATGCTGTGGCAGTTAGTTAACTCACCCACAGCTAAGTAACAATTCACTCTTCACAATACTGTTAGCAGCTACCTCAGGGTAACCCTGCAAGCAGCAGCTGCTGCAATGTCAACCTACCCTGGTAGGTAAACACAAGGAGGCTTCTCTGGAGGCTGTGGAACTTGATTGCTAGCCAGTGCTGCTGCATCCTCACTGCTACCATTATCCCTGCCCGGTTAAACTAAGATAGGTCAACATGCTGCAATCATACCTTCATTTTGCTGGGCAGACCGATGGAGATAAAGAGACCCCCCCCCCCCAATGAAAAGAGAGTCTCTGATCACAGTGAGAGACAGATGCATAAAGGACAGGCCAAACTGTAATTTTTCTAGTGCAGATGATAATTTCACTCTTTGAAGAGCTGCACACAGAACCAAAACTTGCCAGACCAAGTGTGGGGTTGGCCATTTCTCAGATGCTGCCATACCTGAGGTAGATAAAGCTGCTTTCTAACAAGTGCACAGCACCCCTCAGGGCCAGGTTCCCTGCCAACCAGCCAGAACAGGGCAGCAATGGGGTATAGGGAACAGGAATGGTAAGGGGGCATGGTAGCAAGTCAAGAACCCTCTTGACCTTTTTGCATGGAGTGATGCTACCTCTCCTCCCCGCTCCATAACCCGTGTGATGGCCCTACGTGTAGGGCCATACAGGGCTCCCTGATGACCAAACTGTCTGAACTTGGAGAGATGGCAGGGTTTCCACCTCCCACAGGCAGAAATGGCCAGCTAAAAGCACAAGGGACAGTCAAAGAAAGAGACAAACAGCTGGAAACACCTTCAGAGGGAAAACAGACAAAAGAGAGCACTGCTCTTTATCCAGTGGTTTTGGCACTCCCTGTAAAATGCCTGCCCCAGTAGGGGTTCACCCCAGGGAGAGGAGGAAGCAGAAGTTGCTGTCTGGATGACGGTAAGTGCTAGAGGCAAAGCTTCAGCCTATCACACCTGCATATTTGGATACACACTCCTGCAGCTGGTCCCCACCTTGCGGCCACATCTGCATCTGCCACATCAGCAATGCGATGCCATAATGTCTCTCCTACTCCCACCCCACATCGCAGGCATGCTTGGCTGGGCCTGACCATGACCAACTGGCCAGCCCTGGGGTCTCAGCACAATGCTCACAGCAACTGAAAGCAGCGTGCTTGTGATGGGGCCATATGCTCAGAGAGGTCTCACTAGAAGACATACTTCCCAATATTATCGCTTAGCAAATGTGCTCTTCCAACACCTGGCCTGTTTTCTCACCAACTTGTATTACACTAGGACTGTAAGAAGCCTTTGAATCCAGGGGTATAATTCTGCCCTCAAGCCATTTTTACACCAGGATAATTTTGCTTTTTTAGGAGGTTTAGTCCTGATTTGTACTCTGCTTGAGAGCAGAATGAGGCCCACAGATCTTTTGACATGCAGCAATGCTGAATTAGTGTCATCATTTTTTCAAGAAGCATCATTCCAAATAGATGCCCACCCCTCACAGAAGAAGGGCATACTCTTAAATGCAGTAATTAACAGGCAGCACTACAACAAATGCCGTAAACATTATTTAATATGAAATCTTCAGCAGACTTTTTGCATCTGCTGGTAGAGGGTTTGTTTTTCATGGAAGACAAAGCAGTGACTGTGTGGCAATTACTCTGATGTCAAGTGCTAAAATGCAATAATGTACCGCTCTAGAACACGCATAGAAATGACTGCTTTGCCATGTATTTTGTACTATGAGCAGTAACCTAATCATCCGAGTGCAGCTGAACGGGCTGTTATGCACTCTCAGTGCAGCCCTGGAGCTCTTACGTGATGCGATTTGGAAGCTGTGATTCACATTTCCCACAGAAAACCAAGACCTAGTGGCAGATAGAAACTCCCACACTCACTCACATCATATGAATACCTGTAAAGAAGCCCAGCTATACCAGCTAGAATAATTTCCCACGCTTAGTCCTCATGGAAGTCAAGGCTGCAATATCCAATTAACAGAACTCATGGCTCGCTCTTGCCATCCAGCTTGGATATTGCCCTCTCTAGCTGTGCTGGACTGCAGGAAGCTTAACCCGCAGGCAGAATTAAGTAGCAATCCTGCCTCAGGACATTCCTAACTCCCTTATGGACACTTTAATACAGAAATCCTAGAACAGGACTTTTGCAAAGGACATTTCTTCCTCCTCGCCATGGGTACCCTGAAGCAGCACATAAAAATGTCACAGTCAAAACCCGTTGGCTTGTTGCAGAGAAGCCTGGCCTAGCCAGCCCAATCTATCTCTTTTCCCAGCCAGATACCTTGTCCTGTTCCTCTACCTGAGCCCCCCAAGTTCCCAGCAGAGGCACACAGATTGCTGCTGTCCGCTGAGGAAGTCTCTGCTGGAAGGGTAAACTGTGGTTTGAGGTTGGGCATCTGAGATTTCTTCTCTGTGGTTTCCCACACAGGAGGAAGTTGACTTTGGCTGGAGCACTGTGTGTTCTGGCTAACCCCAGCTGGCAGACAAATCGCCCGGGACTCCTGGCAGGGCAAGCTACTGCAGCCTCAAGCTGCACTTCTGTATTCGGGGAAAGGCTGGGTCAGAGGCACTGAGTCCAGGGCAGAATCCAGCCTTCACTGCCCCCATAAAAGCCTGAGCCAGCTTGCAATAAGGTCAGTGCCAAAACTCCTGTAAGAAAGGGAATCCAGCTTGTTCAGAACAGTGTCTTCTGTGTCTCTGCCAAACCCGATGGGATCTTGGGGCCAGTGTTAGTCATGCTGCTGCTGACAGTACACATTTATGGGGTCTGTTGTTGAGGCTCTGCCATTTACTCCTTTGCTCATTCAAAAAAGTCAAATTGGCTTAATCTTATTGTGCTAATAGACCTAAATATGGAAATAAAGAAATAGACTATACATAAGCACAATGAATATGAGTTTCCCATTCATTCCTTCAATTCCTTCATAGTACACGGTAAATTGCCAGTGCAGTCTTTTCAGCTTATTAACATCTTTAGACTTTGCCTCACAAAGATTGCATTCCCCACTTCGCAATTCAACCTCCTTCCAATACTTTTAAAATAGGAAAGGTCAGGGCCCCTAGACAAGATGCCAAAGACCAAATGGTCGGTCCTGAAAGCAGACGAAATGCAACAAGCCAGTAAAGCAAACAAACCATGCCAACAGTGGTGCTCTCGAGTAAAGGAAGTACAGCTTCAGTTCTGGCATCCATACAACCTGAACACTTACACACACAATACTGATCTCTGCAAGGCAACAGTGAATATCTGCTTGGAAGGGCTCTGTGCTACTTGGAGCTTTTTCAGCCTTGGTAGATGCTGTGGCTTTTCTTATGATTTCCTAACCCTTCTGGTCATTTTGGAAACTAAATTCTCTGAAAGCCAGGCTCCCACACTTTCTGGACCCCAGAAAGCTGCCATGGCTAACTGTTGGCTTACCTTGGGTGATACTTTGCTTTCTCTCTAACAAAAAAGAACTTTCATTTCCCTCTGAGCCAAACTAAGCACATATCAGGAAACAAGAGCATTTGCAAAGCTGAAATCTCAGCATCAAGCATTATTTAAATTTGTAGGGCTATTTAACGTTCACCACACATTTGATCCTAACCGTGCAAGTGATTTTCTATCAGAACATTTTTTTCCATTTTAACAAGGAAAACTGCCCCTCCACATATAAGCACTGCTTGTTATTTTGAGGCAGTGAGGCAAAACATACAGCACATAGACCACATTTGGCTTGCTTAGCAGATGTCTACAGATCACTTGATGTTAATTTCAACATAAAAGCTATTATATTTCTGGCCTTGCCCTATTAGTTGTTAAATAATTATTTATGGTTGGCAGATAAATTCTAGGAACCTTGAATAAAGCCCATCAACCCTACTAAACTAACGATATTTGACATAACAGTTTTCACTCATAAAAGACCCTAGATGTACTGTTTGTTGCATATACGATTCCATTTCACAACCTAAAAGGTAATCCCCTATTTATATTTAAACATAAACGGCATATAATATGCATTCCAACATTCCTTCACAGGCAAGGAATTAGCTTGTCTGGTTCACTGACATTTACAACTATGTACTGCAGCTATTTTCAGGCCATAATTCAGTTTATCTAAATAATCTTCTATTCACTTCACAACTCTGGCACTTGTTAATATATTTTTCCATAGATGTTTGGCTTTGTCTGCGCAGTTCGCTATACATGTGATCAATTAGGAACCTGTATGCTCTGGCCTTGGTGGCTGCAAAAGAAAATAATAACTGGAAATGTAGGCTTTCCTTAATTAATATTTTTAAGTGGCTAACCTTTTTTATACAAGTGCTGTTTATACACATGCTCAAAACTTTGCAATCACTGTGCATTCTGTTTGAGTGGTTTGGTAAATTCCAAGTAGCGAATCTAAAACAAAACCCGGAAAACGTAGTGAGCACAAGGCCCCATATGAAAGTCTTTCAGCTAAGTCTTTGGATGCATTCGGATGTTGTTGTCTGAAGAAATTTAGTTGATGTGTTGCCCTTTGTAAGCATAATTTAGTGTAATTATACTTTTGCATCCTTTGCAGTCAAGTTAGAATTTAAAGATTTGGAAAGACAAAGAATTTGAATGTTCCACCAAGGACAATTCTGTTGAGATGCCTATTTCTATTTCAGTTGTCCGGTTAAGAGAGTGCAGGTTCTCCATTACTGCAGTAATGTCCACTATATCTGCATTTAAGTTTGTGTGTAGCTTATGATTTGTTTGTATGACCAACTTAAAAATTACTGATCCAAAAAAGAGCAAAAGGAATTCATATCACTTATGGCATTCTGCATGGCCTGTCCTAAAAGCCACGCAGCATTGCTTTGCACCATTGAGAATTAAACCAAACTCACTAAAGTTACTGAAACGATTTCAGCTGATTTCAGTGGACATTAGACAGTACTTGTTAGCAGCTGGTGTGCCTCATTTCTCAGGTAGCTTTATTTTAGCGGGGAATTGTGCTATGTATTATCAGCACACAATAACTAAACTTACAGGTGGTATCCCCATCATTCTCAAGCCAGCCTAATTCTGCTTCTCCTAGAAGGTGAAGCTGCCCACTGAAGGCTAAGTCTTCCTGTTTCTTCCCGTTTGCTCCCCAGACCACAGAGATATGAGCCTGTGGGACCTCTGTCGTAGCTCTTTACACTTGATAAAGTCGCTTGCTTTAGACCTGCAGGCCATTTTGCTGGTCCCTAATATTGTCAAAATGAGGCCCTTAATCCAAGCAGGGAAACAACTAATACATCTGAAGGCTGAGAGGTAGGAAACATCAACTGCCAGGAGGGACTGGAAGGCAGCCACACAGGCATGGTTGCTCACAGTTGTACCAGCCTTTCAGAAATACCTACAGGAGTCCAGGAGAAATCCACCGGCACTTCAGGAGCGAACTGCCATCAGGACTTTTTAATGCCATTTCTCCCCAGGCACATTAGACACAAAATCTTAACCAGTAGCTTGCCAGTAGCAGTTTTAATGATATCCTAAGAAAGAGCAGATCTAGCAAGGAAAGCTGAGCTCCCCTGTTCCAATGGATACCTATGTGGCAGGCTGCTCTGCAGCAATGGGCCTTATGCATCTCTCCCAGCCCTATCATAGGCCCCATTTACACTTGGCCTTTGCATATATGGAGATTGTAACCCTGGGTTAAAATGATCAACAGGTGAGAGCTGTGGATGTTGTTTCACATCTACTCCCAGAAAGGAGAGGTTGTGGCCGCAAGCATCCTTTATTTAGGGTTGGTTTTACAATTATTATTAATGACCAGCCAATTTCACTCCGTGATGTCTGCTGCATGTGATAACACAATGTTTCCTTGAACATCATGTCATAAACTAGCAAAGGTGAGCAACTGGTGAGGCGGAAAAAGTAAGGAGAAGAGACAGTATATAAAATCATGCACATCAGATATTGTTCATTAAACACGCTTTTTTGACATAAGATTTTGATATAATTATTTCCTTTGCCTTCTGATAAAATATACCCACTTGTTAAAATATATAAACTGCATAGCTGGCTAACATAGTGCTTTTTCACCTGCCAGCAGGTTCCCTTCTTTATGTTAGCCAGAAACAAAAAAAACCACTCAGATTATGTAGTGGAGGGGGGGAGGCAATACTATTACTACAACAGGGAAGCAGGATCATTAAACACAGACGTTAATCCCACATGTGACGTTAACCTAGGCAAATCTTTTCTCGTGCACGCCTTTCTCCCTCTGTTGGAATGATACTGCAGCTCTGAGGGAAGGTTTACAATGCCAGCAGTCAGGTTCTGTGATGAGCTTTGATATCTTAAATTGCAAGCCTATGCTACTATTAGTAGCACAGTTTCATTAACAACTGACACCATTTTTCAGACATTCTCAGGTTACTTGCATCTTTCTCATTTTTAATTCACTGTTAATAATACCCCAGTCTCTGATCAAAAATAATAAACCAAAACCAGAGAGACATAGGCTTAAACAAGAAAAAAGGAGGGAAACAACAAGATATTATATAAATGCTGATCCCTACTGCCCCCAAACTTATTTTGGTAGAGGTCAGTTCTGTTCTGAAGCATCCTAACCGTGGAAAGCTGAGTGCTGGATAATTACAGTCAAATATTTCGTCTGGTTGTGATATCGGTCATTCAAATAAACTGGTCTATAAACAAACTTTTAAGAGGTTTGGCAGTGCTGCTATTATCAATTTTATTTTGAAGAGTGCATTTAACTTGCAGGACCTCGGTTTTGCTAACCCTGCAATTCTAAAGCATCTGCTATTCTCTTCAATATGATGTGGAGTCTAAGGAGAAGCCATCCTCAGGGAACCACTGCAAGATTTTCAGACTGAATACAGAAATTACATTATATGTAATATAGGCAAAGACAGGCAAAAACTCCAGCAGTCAATTATACTCAATAGTTTCTGTTAGATGATGTAAAGCCCAGTTTATATATTTATTTCTGGTGCAGGATACAGATTGGGACCTCTAGTGAAAATCAAGTTGCTCAGTGGCTTAAGTAATTTTGTTTCCACTCCCCACCCTGTCTCTGTTTGAAAGAGAGCATGTTTCTACAATGAAGACAATTCAGGGCTGGCCTAGTGAACAGAACATCTTACCTTGGGAGCATTTTTCTTACAAACTGGGATCTAACGACATAGGTACCTCTATAGCTCAGTCTTTCTCCGACTCTGCAAATCTCCGCTCTCTTCAGTCAGGGTATCTCCTGGTTTAATGGCTGGGACAGTTCACCCTTCAGTAATCAGGGACTTCAGCACTTACTGCAGGACTAACACCCACATTCCCACTATTTAAACACAAAGCCAAAGATTCAGCAACAATTTCATTCTTTATCAGCAAAGCAAAACCTTTACTTAACTAGTTTTCTTGCTTGAGGTTTTATATCTTTAATAAAATATCCTAGTTGTGGGTTAGAGGTTTACCTTATTTTAAGGCCTTCAGGGTTGTAAGGATACACAATGACTAGTGTATATGCAGACTGGCATTCAAATAGATTTATGTGTTTCCCTTGCTTATGATCAAACAAGGGATAACTGTTACCAGCTTCCTCTCTGCTATTTCTTCATTTCAGTGACAATGTACTGGCCCTGATAAGTATTCAGCCACAGCATGTGTGCTTTGAAAAACAAAGCTGCTCTCCCATCTCCTCTATAAATGATTTGGGGAAGGTTTACACCTCAGTCAAAACATCTGTGGCTACAGTTCCACCCCTGCATGCTCGCACTTACATGCTCACGTGCATTTAGAAATGCAGAACTTGGGTTTAAGCACAACACGGCCGTGCAACATATCCAAGTCTGTAGACTTTTATGCCCTACATACACTGTGGAATTTCCACCGTGCATGCAAAATTATTCATGACAGAAACATTGAAGGACCACCCTCCCCCTCCTTGTATATGAATACCAATGAGAAAAATAGCAAGAGGTTTTCTTTTCCTTCCCGATCACATTGAGGAAAGCAAATTTAAAAATAACATGTATGGGGGAGGGGAGAGAAGGGGGGAGTCACTGCAAAATGTTGAAGAGCAGGGGTACAAGTACATACTTGTATTAACATCTTCCATCCCTGGAGCTGCAGTAATTTGCATGACATTATCTACCTGGGATGTTGCTATGGTTATCACCATACATAAGTAATTACCAGGGCAAATTGCATGTACAGCGCACAGATTCATGCTGTCAGAAGCGAAGGATCTTTTCATACACTTGAAAATGTAAATGTTAGAAAAACACTAATCAGAAAGATTCCTGATAAGAGAAAAACTTCAAAACTGCTCCCAAGTGATCTAAAATGACTGTTAACCATGCTTAGTGACAATAGTACCAAAGGGCCAACTCAGACCATGCCCAAGTGAGCAGGACACTGCACAAACTCTGAACAGCAGAAAATCCTTGCCTAAAGAGTTTACAGCGCAGCGAGATAAGATGGCTACAGAGCAAGAGCTCATCACACAGAACAAACAAGGTTGTCAGCCTCATGGTACCGGGATGATATTTTTGGTAGATTATGTCAAGAAACTTGATTTTGGCACCAGAAGACGAAAAGAAAAGAAAGATGAAGGAATGGTACAGACTACACCCAGGTAAAAAAGAAAAGAGACACGATACTGTTACGAAGAAACTCTGACCAAACAGCACATCAAGTCAGGCTAAAGGAAGTCTAATCAAAAGGGTTATCTGAAATTTCTCCTAATTCCCCCTTCTGCAATGTTTCTGCTGCCACCCTGCAAGCTGGGATCTAATTGTTCTCTGATCTCTTGCCCTCTCGTTTCCCACAGGGGCTGGGACAATAGTTACATGCCATCTACTGATGTAGGTCTAAATTGAAAAGAACAATTAACATCTAACAGATTTTGACTGAAAGTCCAAATACAGAGTATCTAACGCTAGATTATCTAAAATAAATCAGACATTAAAAAGCTCACTCTTGAAATACTGCTGCAGTTTCACTTCCAATAAAGTACAGCAGCACCGTGTACAAACAGCTGGAGCTAAAGTCTATTGGTGTCAATGGAGATTTTTCAACAGCTTTGATGAATGTGTTCTATGCCCTAAGGAAAAGATAAGGTTTTAAAAAATTGTGCTGCTGCTGTGATCTAAGCCCATGTAAAGCACATTAAGCTAACTGGAATGTAAAACACAAATCTGGAAAATATGAAATAAGTTTCTATAATTTAATTTGAGGTGACATACGTCATTGTCTCATATCTATCCAAACCAATCACATGTTCTGTGTATAGAGCTATACTATAATTTATTTATTCTGAATTTACAGAGTGTGGTAGAGTTGAGGGAAAAAATTGTTATACTTTCCATTCCTAGCTTCCCTGAAAAACAAGTTTTTCCTTTACTGACATTAGGAATCATCTTACAGACATTGATCTTTACCTTGTTCTAATATTAGCAGAATATAAGGCCAGTCATCATCAAAGAACATCATTCTCCCTAACTGAGCTACAGAATAAATTTTCCAGTGCTAAACCAGCTCTCCTCCCAGCCCTAGCCTTTCACAATTTTCCCTAAGAAACTGGTCAGACTACCACACAGACCCTAGCAACAAGGGTACGTCTCTACATTCACCCACAGTAAGTTAAGCTCACCTGTGTTTCAGCATCCAGCCCTAGCAAAACATTGTTCCCTAATAACGAAGTGCCACCATTACAGCCTGGACTGCTGAGTTAATCTACTCTCTCATTTCTCCAGGTTGCCTCAGGGGGCCATTAATCATAGTGAAATGAGACACTGAAATGTACTTGATTTGCTGATGAGAAAACCAATGAGTGGTATCGGTACTTCACCTACTTACATAAGGATCTCTATGTAAATGGAGCCAAGCTCCATAAGATACTGCATGTGAGCAGGAGACAAAGCAAATTAATTTTGAAAGGACAGAAGAAGAAAAGTATCAGCTCTAGGAATCAGCCAGGACAAGCATGCTTTGGCACGATGGTTAGGAGAGCTATACAGGCCATAAAGATTTAGATGAGGTAGAAGACTTAAAACAGTTTTGAAGGTTGACTTTTTAACTGAAGATACATTTGCACGGCTTTAGTGTAAGAACCGTTAGGTGTAGCAGCGCTCTTACTTTCGTTATCCCCTTTCAAAGCAAACTATGTCTGAGTCTTTGGGCCAAAATCTCATTCTAGTTTTAATATGGACTTTAAACGTAAGTAAGAGAATACTAGGGTCCTTCCCTTTGAAAGCTGCAACGACGCTGTGATGCCATCAAGTATTTCGACAATTTTAGCACATGAGACTCTGAAACCATACTGATAGAGATGATGTGCTCTGAAGAGAGTTCTGCTGCTGAAAGGATGATAAGAACAGGTAGTAGCCAGCATCCCTGGCATCCTGAGAAAAAATGGCATCCCTCAGGGATCCACTGCGGCCATAAGGAAGGCACAATTAATGATGCCCAGAAATACTCGCTAAAGATAAAAATGTACCCTTACTAGGAAAAACACACATTTATGACACAATAGGATATGGAATATCGTCGTTCCATACCTTCTTTGACACAAAGCATTTTTGGCCTAATCTAGGGAACTGGACCCAAATGATGGCAGGCATATTCTAGCTCTAGGTATATTTCATGGAAAACAGTTTGTTCACTGTGAATATATCAGTGAAAGGGAAAGTAAATATGTAAAGAGCAAGATGCAAGATGGAAAAAGTGAGATAAATATTGTTAGATTCAGGGAGAAAAAGCTATAAACAGTAAGCAAAGATCTTTGATTTGCACTGTTTTCCAGCCCATAAAACCCTAATATCTGCCAGCATTTCATTAAAAGCTTATAAACTACCCAGCATGCCTGCTGCTGCATAAATGTATTGCTAAAAAGCACTGTTGATGTTGCAGACTCTGTATTTTGCAATGTTTCACAGAAACCTTATGCCTATAAAACTCAGACGCATCACTGAAAGAAGTGCGTATTATGAAAATAGTACTTTAAAGTCTAAACCTGATTAATAATAATCATTCAGTAGCAATCGGTTTTTCTCAGCAGAGATGTTCACAGTAATATTATTAAAACCAAAAATACCAGTTTCTCAGAGAAAATTATTCAGTATGTTGCGGATAAAGAACTTAAGCGAAAACTTCTACCATTTTGTAAATTGAGTAAAATTTGTATGACATATGACTTTTCACAGAGGACTGAGAGTGCAAGGAGTTTGATGGGGTCATGATAGCCCAACAGCAAAAGTCTGTAAATGTTGATGTGAGTGGTACGTAAATCTAAAAACATTCAGATCCGCAACTATTTTGACTGAACGTGGAGTCTGTTCTCAGTGTTAAAATCTAGGACTTCAGCCTTCCAAGGGCAAGTAATTGCAGTGTCTTTCCTCTTCCATGAAAAGTCATATTGGATCAATCAGATTTATATTGTTATTAGCAATCATACCAAACCTAATCTGGAACGATCAAAACACTCATGATTTCTTGTCTTACGTAAGATCACCGCATTTCAGGACTCACATAAACACAGGGCAAAATTAAAACGCTCCAATCAGAAGACAAATCTCTGAGGCAAACCCTCCCAGTGTCTGGAGGCTTTCAAGTGACCGATCATGTATGCACTTAGCCCATTCTGCATTGCTGTTGCAGCAGTTTTTTTCTCACAGAAGCATCTCCAAATTGTTCTGCCAAAAACGTTTCAGAATATTTATACAGATTAATTTCCCTCCTCCCCCAATAACGTCATGTTCCTTTGTTACTAAGATCACATGTCAAGCCACAAAATTACGTCACTGACCCCTGAATGGGCAGTAAAAGATACCTCTTCTCCATGCAAATGACTTACCTCTTAACTAGCAGCATGCTCTAGCACCATCTGGATCAGGAATAAGGTAAAAAATCAGCACCTCAGCACAGCCTCACCTTTGGAATAACACTGGAAACAACATTAGATGTAGGAATCGGGGCCAGGAACGTTAGAAGACCAAGATGGACAGCTATATCTGAAGTATCGCACAAACATGAGATTCCTGAATACTTCTGTGGTAACTATTTGTTTTACAGGCATTTACTCAGTACACGAAAAACAATAAAAGTACTGCAATTCACTGGCTTTGTAAACTCAAAACAAAGTTGGTATGATCAGCTCAACCGTTTTCAAGATGCTACGTGCACAGCACAGCTCCCAGCGAAACACCACTGAAGCACTTCCTTAACTCTGAACACACAAACAGATCCACAGGATAGTCTAGCCAGGCCTAAAGCAAAGCCAGGCCTAAAGCAAAGCGCAGCTCACACGACTGAAGTGAAAAGCCTGCATCGAAGTTTTGCTCTGCCTATACTTAAGTAACACATGCAGAGTACTTTGACTGTTTAAATGTTTGAAGCCTGTTACTATCACAAATGGTTCTGTGGCAAAACCACCAATAAACTGACAAACTTGCTCTGCACGGATGTCATTCACGTTTTTCAAGAATCACAAAAGGTAGAAAACAGAAAACGTGGAAATCTCTGACTTGACCTTTGTATTGTCATTGCAGTCAAGTCATGGGCCAAGCACAATTCGGCTATACTCAACGTTTAGGTCAAAAGGACGTCTACCAGGCTAACCATAGTGCAAAGCGGGCCGCGGTATGGTTCAGCGTCTTCAGTGCTTCGTCCAAACAAACAGCATGAAAAACACAGCACGTCAGCACTGGTGGCATTGCTACCTGCCATACCATACATATCACTATGAACTGGGCTGACAAATTAGATGTTGCAATTTGAAACTAGTAGCGCTCTCAGGTCCAAAGCAACAACGGACAGACAAGCCTCGGTGATGAGGCTTATCCACAGTGCTTGGTCATTGGTTTAACACACGAACCACTGGCAACAAGATCATTAACATACAACCGTTAATCCTCCCTAGAAATAGATTACAAATATAACATAGGAAAAGGAGGTTTATCAGGTTCAAATTTAAATTACTATTTCAATCACATGAGTCTAGAGCCTCCTTTTACAATCTTGAGCAAACTAAACTGTAATTTAAGGAAAAAAACAACAGCTTTTCTGTGCCAAATGATTTGGGCTATTTCTCTCACGCAAACTGCAGGATGGTGAGTTTGCTTTACTTGAAGTGATGGTGACACTGTTATGATAAATATCCTCTACAAGAATGCTGACAGTTTCTTTTTTACATTTTTTTCTAGAGCCTTTGGTTATTAACTTGGTGTTACACTCATTCTTTACTTGTAGCTTTATTGCTGCTTGCCTTGGAAAGAAAAATTCATGTTTTTGCCCTTTTCTAGCCAACTTAGGATGACAGCAGAAACCATCAATCTGAGAAACACGAATGACCAAACGAAATATACAGGTTAAGTGAGAAACAGAAACGAGAGGCGCTATAAAATTTAAGCGAGCTGCTTGTTTTGTGCGGACATACTCCTTTTGGACAACAGTGAGAGTTTAAAGTAGTATTATAGTAAGCAAGTAGAAGAGGCCTTCAAGCCCCCCACCCGGATTTCTCTGCTGCTCCTAGTTTACTTGGCAAACTGTGTCATAAAGCAGGACATAGGAACTGGACAATTTTTGCGGGAAGCCCGCAATCGCCGAGCTGGTTTTCGGTGGCAACCACAGTTCACCTCCCAACGGGAAAAGCAAGTCTAAGCTTTACCGTTCGCCTTCAAGCAAAAAGGCAGATAAAAAGCTGCGAGCAAGGGGCCGGAGCGCAAGCCCGGGGCGGGAGGAAGGAAGGGTCCCCAGCTGCCGCTGGGCTACGGGCAGAGCCACGGCGGGCCGGGCAGGGCCCCCAGCGGGCTCCTTGCCCGCCTGAGCAGGGCGCCGGCGACAGCCGGTCTCTGTGCAGCACCATCGGCCGCCCGAAAAGCCCGAGCCGTTGGCAGCCGTTGGGGGCCGTTGTGCGGCCGGCAGCGCGCGCCGCCCTGCAGACGTGGCGTAGCGCTCCGCGCCGGGCCGGGCCGAGCGGCCGCTGCCCAATCGCGAGCGCCGTAACAGCGGGGACCGGCCGCGGCCGCCTGCGTCCGCCTCCGTGACTGGCCGGGGGAGGAGCAGGGTCGCGGAGCGGGAGCGCGGCCGCAGCCGAGGCGGCGCCCCCGCCCGCCGGGGAGGGAGGGGACGGGACGGGACGGGACGGGTGCGATGAGCGGCCGCGGCCTCAGTCGCTGCCTGCTGGAGGTGGGGTGCCATCGGCCGCCGTCCCGCTGCGCGGCAGCCGCTGCGCGGAGGGCGCGGGGCATGGGCGGCGGCGCGGCGCGGCGCCGGGCGCTGCCGCTGCCGCCGGTGCTGCTGCTGCTGCTGGCGCTGGCGGCGGGGGCGCGGGGCAAGCCGACGGCGCGGCAGGAGCGGGCGCGGCCCGGCGCCCCGCCGCAGCACGAGGACCGGCCCAGCTTCCAGTACGACCACGAGGCCTTCCTGGGCAAGGAGGAGGCGCGGAGCTTCGACCAGCTCAGCCCGGAGGAGAGCAGGGAAAGGCTGGGGTGAGCGCCCTGCCCGCCGCGGCGCCGGGCGGGGGGCGGCGGCGGCCAGCCGCGGCCCGGGCCACGTGGCGGGGGAGGGCGCGGGGGCCGGCGGGGGGCGGGGGGGCGGTCCGGCTCCAGCACAGGGCTCCCGCCGCGAGGGCCGCAAAACGCGCGCCCGTCCGCAGCGCGGGCGCCCTGGACGAGCCCTGCAAGCCCGGGGTGTCTCCCCAGCTACGGCCTCTTCCCCCCAGCCGGCTGACTTGGCAAACGAGCAACAAACCGCTGGTCCTGACTCGCGTGTTTTTCCCTCTCCTGCCTTCTGCGGCTCCACAACGCGGCGCCTCCCCGGGAGGGAGCTGCTGCACGCAGCGCAGCGCTGTGCCAGGTGTCGGACAGAGCCCACCCGCCGCTGGAGTGCTTTGCTGCTACAGCTCCTTACCTCTGAGTCACCTGCCTGGACCATATTAGCTTGAATCAAGTTTAAATCATTTCCTCTCTTTGCCTGGTTACAGCTCCTATTTACAAGTCCACTTTAAGCCATCCTCCCATAGCCTTTCCACTCCTGACATTTTTGCCCGTTCTCTGGTACTGCTGATCTTACTGCTCTTACACTGAGAACAGAGTCCATGAAACAGTGGCCTTCTCTTACCACTTCTCCCTCCCTTACACCTTCTTTTACAAGAAGTCGGCTGGCTAATTAGAACTAGATTGAACAGTAACTGAAGAAAGATCCTCTTATGTATTTAAAGAGAAAATAGTTTCAAAAGTCTGTATGCTCTCATTAAGATTAGCTTTGCCTTTCCTTCCGTAGGGAGTAGTACTTACTCATCGCATGTTCTGCCTCGTTCCCTTGTAAGCTCTTAGCACAGCATCAAGGGTTGTCTCAGAGACTGATCTTGATTCCTTCTGGAAGCTGTCACTGCTATTTACCTGTATCTCAGCGGGTAAACACATAAAGTGGTTCTTAGAAATGAGCAACTTAGTCCACCTTATTTCAAGACAGGAGCAAAAATCATGTTCTCAACATACACAGTCTGTCTTGGATTCTTATAAAGTATGTCAATAACAGGGGCATGCCCAAACCCAGAAACCCACCTCGCTCTTATGCCAGGTCTACTTTTTAAACTTACACCAGTATAGGTATTTCAGTTGGGAATATGATTTAACAAGGGAGTTGTTTTGCTTTCGAACGGTTTTTACATATACTAACTCAGCAAGGGGGGGGAAGAGTTTTAGTGATCTCAACTTGTGCACCATGGAGAGGTGACACAGGCATATTAAGCCACTTCCACAGTCAATAACCTGTAACCAGAGATGACTAAAGTCTCTGTAGAAGGACGAAAGCGCTCACCTCTGTGGCAGGGTGAGCACTGTGCAGCAGAACATGAGAGGTGCAGTCCCTGGTGTGCCTCGACCGTGCTCTAGAGCGTATTGCATAACCTTCAGCATCTCCAAACCTTCTCGTTTCACATAGTGTACTGGGAGGTAGAGGAGTGGATTTTAAAACATTTCTCTTTTTTATTTTGGTTTCAGAATCAGATACTGAAAGAAAGTGGAAAACAGTTTTGTTACAGGGGCCTTTCTGCAGGGAGGGTTACAAATTGTGTCACTTACCAGCAAGTGAGTGACTCTTAGGATGACAGGTTTAATGAAAAGCAATTTTTAAGCAGTTTCCGGGAGATGTTTCTGGAAGAAAATGTATAGTCTGCTGCTCTAACCACAGTACGTGCTGCTGCTTTTGTAAGTCATTTTAACTTGGCTAAGAAGGGCAACAGCGTACCAGACGTGCTGTGGAGTCCCAGGGTTAGACAGCAGTAATGCAAAGCTACTCTCATCTCCTCCAGCAAACAAAAAGGAACAGCCAGTACAAAGACAACCCCTGCAAACTCAAATACCCGCAGCCTCAGTGGTGGAGCAGCTGCGCAGCATGATCCAGTTTGAGACAGTGGCAAACAGCAGGCTGCAACCATATCGTGACATGGGAATACAGCTGTCCTTGTGACCGATTCAATGACAGGAGCATCCCTTCTTCCTTTCTTCCCACCCTGCATCACTTGATAAGGGGAGACTCGCATTGTATTTCCAGGCTATGTGCAGTACCACAACTCACCCAGCTTTGCTGAAGTTGGAGTTAGTCCCAGTGCAGCATCTGAGGGAGCAGAGACAGCTGTTAAGGAGAAGGGGAGCTGGGCTGCAGTCCCATGAAGGTTCTCCCCATCATTTGTGGCAGGCCTGTCGTTTTCAAGAATACAGAGGATGATTACAAATCCTCACAATATAAAGGTTTCTGTTATTTATAAAAAGACCAAGGTCAGAGTTTAGCCACATCCAGCTGTGCTCAGGCATCAAGTGCAGAGGGGAAGCCTCCCTCTTTCAGCCACTTTGTAGCAATGATTTCCCTGCCCCAACTTTGTTGTATCTTGCTAATGGCAGGTTGTATGTACCTCTTGCATGTGCCCTCTAGCTTCTTCTTTAGGAGGTGGAAAGCGAATATTGAGTGTAATCCCACAGAAGTTAAAGGGAGAAAGGTTGCAGGTGTCATACACTTGGGCACACAGCTTACTGAGTATGACCTGGCATTTTATATGTGCTGCTTGAATTTCTGTTGTATTCAAGAATTAACCGTTTAGAATGAAGGCACTAAGACTTTTCAGACTTAACAGTGTCCATAGCTCCACTACAAAACTTAAAGTGGTCCTGAGATATTTTATAGGTAATTATCAGTATAAAAAGTGAAGCCCACAGTACATACAATAGCTTCTTACTCCAACTTTTAGGAGCCAGTAGACAAGACATTTGTCCCCCATCTTTGTCAGGGAAGCAGAGTACAGTAATGTGCATGCATGCAATGGAGCTTTTAAAACAAGCGGGTAGGTGGAAAGAACAAGGCATGCAACATATCCTGGTAAACAGTGCTGCCTGCATGCAGCACAGCTCCTCACCTTCCCAGTTCCAGAGTATGAGGGAAGTGTTAAAATTAACAACAAACTGCTAGCAGAATCATTTATTGCATTTAATTTACTACATTTAACAATAGACAAAAATACCAGCTAAACCCATTAAGTCAAATTCCCTGTAGGGCAAATCCATTCATAAATACAGTCCATTGTGCAGTGAAGGGACTCTAGGTGGTCAAGTCCCCCTGAGATTATTGTACGGACGAGTTCTTCAGTCAGTTAACTCATACTTTCCTACCTCAGAGAGGGAATTCAGTAACCCTTTTTCCCTTTGTTATGAATTCTGCAGTCAGATCTGAAACACCATTTAGCTCTGATTTACAGTAAATGGCATATGCTACAAATCTAATACTATCAGACTAACGCAAGATTGCTGGAAATTCAGTAGAAGCTGCTGCTGGTATTTGGCTCTGTACTTACTGCTTTCAGAATTGAGGCTCAGGGAAGGGCTTTTACTAGTTGAGCAGTTCCCATTGGTCAATGGCAATTTCTTTTGTGGATAACCAGTATGTTGAATTGTATGAAACAGTTAAAAGAGCAGACCTTTTTATTATGTCCTTTGGCTGCCTGGAGGTTTAGGGCAGGCAGCTCACCTGTTAATAGTCAAGCTAGGATTTAGATGAGTGAACTGCTGTTCTTACCCCTTCTTACAAATGACGTATAGCTAGAACACAGGGTTAGTGACTGAGCAGCTGGTCATTCAGGTACCTTGAGGTGGCCACTCGTAGTCACTGAACTGCTAGGTCACTCCTGTAGCCTCATGAGCAGTGATTCAAGGGTTACAACTGCTGCTGTAACTGAAGCTACTCTGGCTGTGTGCAGAGGAGTTGTGCTAATTACCCCAGTCCCAAGAGCAGAGTGCATAGTTTCCCAGAGGCCATTGCCTAAAACTACAATAATACTAAGACAAGTTTGCCTACCAGCTGTGGGATTCAGATTGCACTCTTATTTTAGATAAAGGCTTTTATCATCCGGTCTACAACTGCAGCTGGAACAGAAGCCAGTTTTACAAACTCAAAACTGCAGCTAGTGGCGTTTAGCAGCTACAGGCATTCCTTTATAGATTTATTGCAGAGAACCTAAACGCTAGAGAGTTATCTTTTTTGCACAGTTTTTCAGGCGAGTTTTATCTGCAGCTACATGCAGAACTTGTCAAAGGTGGAGGCTTCCTTGGGAGCCCCCCAGTACTTTAATCACTGCTGATTTCAAGAGGACTTGAGGCTAGGCAGCATGACACAGGGTACTGGCTTAGATCCAAGTTGCCAGCAGTGACTGGAGGCCTGCTGCAGACTAGCTATTGAATTAGTGAAAAAAGGGCATTCCTGGCAATACAAACAATATTGCCTCTCTGGGAAATAAAAGAAGCAGAAAGAAGTGGAGGGGCAGGACTGGAAGGGGAAGCTATACACGGCACACATCCTCTGCACTACATAGTCATATAGCTCACTCCATCCTGGCATCAGTCTGCTGGGAAGGCCACAGGAGGAACTGCAGGGGTCTGCAAAATCCTAGGTTTTGCCCCAGTTGCCTCTGGCAAGCTGCAGTACAGGCTTTCTTCTGAGGTACGGTTAGCCTCCTGCTCCCAGCATGACCACTCCTTGTGGACACTGAACGGGTTCCCTCCTATGTTAGTAGATACAATATAAGAAATCCAGAATCATATATCATCTGAGGTGCTTTGTTCGCTAATTTTGATTGTGCCAGTTCCATTTTAATTATTCATAGCCATATTAAATAATGCGTGGAGGACTATCTCTTAAGATAATCTGCATAATCCAAGAAAGCCTTAGCCAGCAGGACAGCTTTCTAAGTTTTAGGCATTGCCTTTTTGTGGAGAACGGTGAGACTTTTAAAAATCAGGCCCCCGTAAAGATTACTAAAACTGGACTGGCATGCACTTTGTTCTTCTGTCAACTCTTCAAGATGCCTGTCTCCTTTTACAGGAAGATTGTGGACAGAATAGATGACAACAAAGATGGCTATCTCACAACAGAGGAATTGAAAAACTGGATTAAACGGGTACAGAAACGCTACATCTATGAAAACGTGGCCAAAGTTTGGAAAGATTATGATCTAAACAAGGACAATAAAATCTCCTGGGAAGAATACAAACAAGCCACGTATGGCTATTATCTAGGTAAGACAACATTTTCAGATTACATGCTAAAAGACGACTGAGGTTATAAGGCACAAAATCGGGCCTTATAGTCAGCAGGAGCTTGGTGTCACATTTAGGACTTGGAAAATCACATTAAATTTTATAGGCACTCAGAGGGCAAAAGCACTTCTGAGTTGTTCATTGCAGACATTTCCACATGGGTTACCCACAGACAAAGGGTTTGTAGAGTGATTGATTATTAGACGTACTGACAAAGCTGAAGTGAAGTTTCCTATTCCAGCTTAGAAATACAGTATTATTTTTTAACATTAAAAAATGCTACTTTCATTCAAAAATAATCTATAGCATGATTAACCAGTGTTTGTTCAACACACGCTCTCAAAATTTTAAGAGTTTAGTTACTAAAAATTTAGGCTGGGTCTAAGCTCTAGAAAAGTTACTGATTAAAATAGTTCTTGCAAAATGAAATGTTGCAGATAGTGATCAGCTGTAAATGCAAATCCTTAACAAATCAGGCAAAAGAAATAACTGTTTAAAAATATACCTAAATTAAATTATTCTTTTCATATATCTTCCCTTTGCTTTTTATAAGTTAATTAAGGGAAAGGAGGAGAAGAGATCATTTAAGCTAAAGGGCAATGCTGACCGAAGAACAAGTGGGTATTAACTGACCATGAGTACATTTATACTGTAAATGGGAAGACAGTTTCTAGCTACCATAGGGGCAGTTTCTGGAGCAAGTTTCCCATAGCAGTAAAAAGGACAAAGTCTACATTAGATTAAAATGGAGCTTATTACATTTATGAAAGGAATTAATTTACACATACCAGTTAATAACACATACCTGTAGCAGTATCCCTGGGAATCCTTTTCAGTACTGTGTCTTTGCTTTGTGTAATCCTCAAGATTTGGAGAACAGCTACCGCATTGTGATCTTGTGTTAATGCGCACTTAAAATTCACTGGCGATTCTTAGCCTAGACTTTTTCAAATCTGTTTGTTTCCTAAAATGTGAATTGAAAAATTGTTATAATATGAATGTTTTTCATGTTTGAAGTCAGTTTAGTGATCCTATTTTAAAAATTATATCAAATACCATTCCTTTCATGCCACTGAACACCCTGAAAAATCTCATTGTTTTAAGCCGAAAAGTAATTGTTAGGTTCCCCATAGTAGAGGTGTAGTAGTCAGGTAATTTCAGTCAGTTTGCCAGCTTCTGAAACCAGTCTTTGGTTTGCTTGCTTTTTGAAACTGAAAGATTGCGTAGAACATAGTGATCCCTAAGAAGAATAAACCTTCTGTGAATGAAATCTACTCCAGATACTGCCTAAACAGCCCTTACAAAAGCAGATTAAGAAAAATTCTCTGAAAGATAATATACCATATTGCAAAATCCTTCATCCTGGATTCCAATAGAAGGCTCATTTGGCCACTTGCCTTAAAATCAAACCAACTGCTTGACCCCAAATTTAAAACTTCACAGGGAAGAGAAGTTCTGTTTTAACAGAGCAGCTAGTCTGGCAATAAGCTTTTGTATTTCTATACTCTACTGAGTATGCGTTAGCAAATTGGAGGGCTTCATTATTCAGTAGTATATTTTAGAAGGAACATAGTTTCAAGATTGTCTGATTAATTTGCAGAAAATCCAGAAGAATTCCAAGATGCAACTGATCAGCACAGTTTTAAAAAAATGCTGCCCAGAGACGAAAGACGGTTCAAAACTGCAGATCTGGATGGAGACTTAGCTGCCACTCGTGAAGAATTCACTGCCTTTCTTCACCCGGAGGAGTTTGAGCATATGAAAGACATTGTTGTCTTAGTAAGCAGACCAAAACAATGACATTCTTTTTGCTTTTACTTTTCAGATGAGCATTGAAATGCTTCTCTGATTTTTCCATACAGGGTTTAGAAAGACAGACAGACACACACACACACACACACACAAAAGTAGCCAACTGGGGAACCAAAAGGGATGCCTTTCATGAAATTCACTTGATTTAGAGCTTTCAGTACAAGAAAGACTTGTTAAACGCACTTAGGCTGCTCCTAAATGGAACCAGAAACAGTCCTGGCACGGACTTGCACCAAAATAAAAGGAAGTGTATACTGACATGCATATAAGTTTGAGGTAAGCTTATATCTGCCCCTAAATGAAAACTTAGGCATGGTATCCAGTTCATTCATGTGTAGGGAATTTCTTCAGCATGGAAGATTTCTATATTCCTTGTACAAACAACAATTGCACTGGAGTCAGCGAGCATAGGTCTCTCTGTGTACAAGGGCAGGGCCGGCCTCAAACGTGAAATGATCAGTGAGGAGAGCAGTCAGAACTCCCAGTTCTCTCTTGACTACTTCAGTGCAAAACTCTTTTCCAGGAAACCTTAGAGGACATAGACAAAAATGAGGATGGTTTTGTGGATCAAGATGAGTACATCGGTAAGTGTTGAGGTTTGTTTCTTGTTAAATCTCCAGTCAATTTGTCTGTCTTTTCCTCAAATCTGGATCAGTATTTACAACCCAAAGATTTATGTGCTCCAATTCAACTGTTTTCAACCAACCAACTAACCAACCAAAAAAGTCTAATTTAATTTTAGGTAGATAGCATCAACAGGAAAAGGTTCCTAGCATTTCCCAGCCTAAAGTTTCTCCTCTTACTCGCTTACAACCTGGCTAACTAAGAGGGTCCAGAACGGTATTTTCCATGGCAGGAAACTACCTATGGCTGTTTTTGACAGGAAGACCTTGCTATTTCCAAAAAATAGGTTACAGAACGTAGAACAGATTTTTTTGAAATGATTTAGTACTTCCATGCTTTGAAGTGAGACCACAAAATTTGTAGTGGATTGTTATATCAGAATTGGCCTTTCCCAGTTTCTCTAAATATTTGACTAGCTTAACAGCTTTTGAAAGCATTATTCAGAAATGCAGGAAGATCAGAAAGTGAGTTAGTCTCTACCCAAGTTTGAACAGTGCTTAGCTATGCAAAATAGCTGGGAAGCATGCCTGACAAATTATGAACAATCACACCTTGCAACAGGTCTGCCTTAAAAAAAAAAAAAAAAAAAGCCCTTTTCTACTAGTTATTTTCCAGGTTCAATTAATAGCTAAAAACAAATTGCTTGTTTTTATGTGGCAAGGCCATTATGTTTCTTTTAGAAATACAAGAAGCTGCATTAAAAATGAACTATGTAAAAAGAACACTAAGATTTAAGGTTCTCAGAAAAAGTTGTGAAGTGCATGAAAGTTAGCTGTGCGTTACTCAAGTGGCAGAAAGAGAACAGAATGGGAAGCATCAACATCAGATCACAGTTAATTTGCTCTAACTTCCATCGCGCTGGGCAGTTAGCAGTTAGCACTGGGCACTTAGACCTATGAGGACAAAATGGAAACATGACTAGAGATCAGCAGTACGTAGTACATTTTCCCATTTTGAATGATAATGCTGATACCAAAAGTTAACTTTTCCCACTGCACCCACTTTGATGGCTTTTTAATCAAGAAAGCAGCACCAGGAAAGCATTAGAGCAAACTCAAATGAATCTTTCTGTTTCTAGTGGTGCTATAAAGATCATTTCATGTATAATCAGGAACAATATACACATGTTAATTAATGGCAGGGGGTTTCTATTCCTTGTAAATTATATTTAGCCTCAGAATGTGAGTGCTATTCATTTATGACTGAAATAACAGAGCAGCATAATTTCCACAGTAATTTCAGTTCATTCAGTGACATTACCTACATATAATTATAAGGTAATTGTCAACATTTGTTACTATGTGAATGCTGTTTTTTTCTTGTCTTCTATAGATAGGAACATAGAATGTTCTAGTCACGATCACGCCACATTGGCAAGGATGATAAAAATCAAATTGACAGGACATGTCAGTTGCTTCAGATAAACAATATAATTCGCACCTTAAAAAACGAAAAAAGAAAGTGAATGTGTTGTCTGAAGTTTTCTTTATGAGTTGAGGAAAAACTGTGCTTAAAATATTTCTACTTCCCTTATTCAGATATAGTATTTTTTATTTTCTATCAAACTAGGGTTAAAAAGCAAGCACACAGAAAACCAAATCTCTTCTTTGGTATTTTGTAAGGACCAATAAAAGTGCAAAAATTCAGCCTCTGGATCAGGTCTTTGATGGGGAAATCTACTGGGCATTGTAAAAGAGGAGAAAGGAAGGAGGAGGGAGGAATCATTTTGATTATCACAAAATTTGGTTGATTTTTGCAAAGGCAAAGAACCAAAATATTCCCAGTCATGTTACACCTTTCAAGCAGAAAGAACTAAATTCTCACTGTGCCTAAGCAGGTACAGTATATTTCAGGAACATTGTGGATGGACAGTTCTGCCAACGGGCTTCAGCCTAGCAAGTGCACGTGCTCCCACTGCGGGGTGGGGGGGAGGTTGTTCCTTAGTTTGAGACCAGCATCTATGCCTCCTACAGATACCTGCAGCCTGTCCCTGTGGAGTGCACTTTTCTGAGGCACCTCTTTGAAAACCAAACCCACAAAGGATAGGGGTAGCATCCACAGAGCAGGCTTTAATTATAATTAGAAAATGGAAGGCTTGAGGGATAACCAGCTCTGGTGAGCAGGAAGCAGTTATGAACAAACTTATGCTTCTGGAGGGATTTTTCCTACTACTACTATGTAAGGCCTATGCTATAAAGAACAGGTATCAAATCAATACCTGTTCTTCATAATCACCGCTATTCCCCGACCCGTTTAATTTGTTATATGGATAACAGCTGTCACAACCGTATTTTCCTACTGATGCTTTTTAAATATAGCACAGGACTGATGTACAGAGCAGCTCGCATACACAATCCATGCATCCTATGTCACAAACGGTACCGTAGCCCAAGGTCCCAAGCTGCGACAAGTGCACTGTGCGTGTTTCTCATACGCAGAATGCACTGCTGATGTATAACTTTTTCAAGTCTTTCCTTGTTCCGAATACCTTCTACTGGAGCATGCTGCAGTACTACATGGTTAAAAAGGACTTACCTACTAAGATGGATTTCTCTTACATAGACCTCTCTAAAAGCAGAACAAAAACATTCAAGTTCCATTGATCAGATTTTTTTTTTCTTAAATTGCCCCTATGCCTTTTATTCCCTTTACCGCTCTGCTAGCTAGAGCCTGCCTGATCTTATTTACAAAGACATTTGCTGGCAGGGACAAGATAAAATGGCCAAGCCCCTTTTTCCCCATATGACTGAGCCCAGCACTAAAGCTCCTGATTGCTATTTAAGAAAAGATCCTTACAGAACTTTTTTCACTCTGAAATTCTGTGAATAAAGGCTTTGGACTGGTTCGCCTCTCCTGTGTATCTAGATTAGCTTCACCAGCAGTACACTGTTAGGGTGTAAGGATAATTTAAGAATGGCTAGAACCACCTGCAGTGAAGAAATAGGCCTGGAGAGAAGATATGCACAGCTACTCCAATTACACCCCACGTTTCTTTTTCTGTACAAGGAAACTCAGTGCAGAGAGTGAAAGTTTAGTCTTACTCTGAGGAACGTTGTATAAATGTCTTTAGTTCTGCATAGTTTGCAAACCACATATGACTTGAGTGAGACTTCTATTTCCTCTCCAGCCGATATGTTTGCAAATGAAGAGGGTGGACCAGAGCCTGACTGGGTGATTACAGAGCGTGAACAGTTTTCTGATTTTCGTGACCTCAACAAGGATGGAAAGATGGACAAAGAGGAGATTCGACACTGGATTCTCCCACAAGACTATGATCATGCACTAGCTGAAGCCAGGCACTTAGTCTATGAATCGGACGTAGACAAGGTACTTAGTGCTTTGGTATATTTAAAAAAGGATGTTAGCTTAAATATTTAATTGTTTTCTTTTGCATAATATCAACTAGCAAGTGATGATTCCTAATGACTTTTCTTACTAGTACACTTTAAATGGAGTTTTAAAGGCTGTAAGTGCTAGAGCCTTAAAGTATCAATGCAATTTTTAGTAGGTATGGTTACAAAGTATACTTGGTAAAATGCAATTTGTTACCAGCTGTAGAAGTCCCATTGGCTTTCCTTAGGTCAGAAATCAAAATTCTTTATCTTCATACACTTTCAAGTTTTAACATAGTAAAAATACTCTTTCTTCTTTTAAGAGGAGTCAGGGATCTTTATATGTTAATTTAGACTGCAAGGGAAAAATAAGACACACATTAAATTGGAGGTAGTAAAAAGCCCCAAACTATATCATCAAACACACACATCTTTCTCTTAAAGACTGGTCCAGTATACCTGCTTCCTCTAAAATGGGAGATCAATGGTTCGGCAAATCCCAGACGGTGATCTTCGGAAGTGTAATATGAGCAGAGCTGGAGCCTGAAAAACTGAAGTGACCTTACGCAGAGAGACTTAAATTTGCCAGCATAAGTGACCATCTTCAACAAAAGACACCAGAGGATTTTCATTTTCACAGTTAGAAAGGCAAAATAAAACCACAGGCAAAACTGCATACCAGATAACTCATATATTCTGTTTGGCAGTGAGTTAACTGTAAAGCATTTTTAATTAACAGTTAAAGCCAACTGAAACCACTGGAACTTCTGACTTCTACTGGAGTCCAGATTTCATTCATCATGACAGCTGCAGTGATTCCTGAATCTGCAGCTTGCCCCTTTGAAGAACTTGCTATTTGTCATGTCTCTTGTAAGTCTATGCTGGTGTGTCTTTTACTTAGCCTTGAAAAAGTTCTTAAAGCAATTTTGTTTTCTTCCCACCAGGATCAAAAGCTAACAAAAGAGGAGGTTCTAGACAACTGGAATATGTTTGTTGGCAGTCAAGCTACTAATTATGGGGAGGACCTCACAAGAAACCACGATGAGCTATGATACAGTGTACAAAGCAGTATGCCACAGACCTTTTCTCCACATTACGGAAGTCACCATGTCCATCCCCTCTTTTGGGGTGGACAAGGGATACCCTCACAATTGAACTGACTTATAGCAATATATATTTTAACATACCAGCTTATTACCTCGGAAACTGCACAGAAATAGCCTTTTACTCTTTTCACACTGTTAAACACTGTATCTTATTACTAGAGTTCTTTTTTTTTTGGGGGGGGGGGGGGGGGAGGGGGAAGGAGGGTAACTTTCCTTGAACATATCCCTGAACTGGGAATGCATTTCTAAAACATAATTCTGAAGATCTTTAGTAGTGAAATATTTTCTTCAAATGCCCATTTTATCATAGTGAAATACAGCTAGGATTAGAAAGAAACTTAATGTTTAAACAGACTAATTTGTTTAGTCATCTTTCTTTAATAGCATATAACAATTGAGAATTATAGTTTCACCCTCTTATATAAAGACTTGGTACCACAAGATCCACAGCTTTTTTCCCCACACTGCATTTTTCTTTCTTAGTTTGGGCCAGAGGTGATGAAGAAGGGATCCAGCAGCCCTGTGGCTCATAGCTTTACAAGTACAACACGTACAACTGGCCCTCCTCTCTAACCCCATCACGATGCAGAGACAGCACGTGTGGCCTGACAGCCTGTGCCAGCATTCCTTAGTGAGAAGCGTAGAGTTCATAGTGACAGCTACTCCTTCGAACAACAGAATAATGTACAATTGTTTGTGGGCTGTTGGTTATGCTGTTTCCTGGGAGGAATTATGCCACATGGAGCATAATTTATCTCATGCTTTTCACACTTTACCCAGGCCATACTCTTATTCACACAGTGTGAATGGCAGCAGTTCTGTGATGGAGAAAGAATGAGACGTATCATTCCTCTGGGCCTTCTGTCTTCCAAGCCACATAAGGGGACAGATTCATGTGGCTAAAGTTCTGCTTTTGTATGTATATGTGTTATTGAAGCAACTGTATGGAGACAGCTTTCCTTCCAAAGGAAAGGGTAAGCTTTTCTTTTTCCAGACAGGTGCATTCTTTTTTTTTTTTTTTTTTTTTTTAACTGTATAATGTGAGCTGTTACATGTATATTTTTTATATAAACAACCTAGAAAAGTTTGGTTGTTTTTACATGTACTGGTTTTAAAATAAGCACAATAAAACCATTACTTCCTTTTTGATACTATGAAGGTGCAATAACACTAATACAGGCTAGCATAGAGAGATGCAGTGAAAGCAGAAACCAGATCTTTAAAGCCAGAAGTTCCAAAAGCACCGGATCACTGGCAGGTCCTGTAGCACTGGCTGGTTGTCTAGAAACAGCAGCTAGTCATATGGCACCAACTGTTTCTTCCTGCTTTGCTTCATCCAAAAAAAAACCCCAAACCCAACCAAAAACAAACCCTAGAAAGAAGTCCAACGTACACAGTTGCTATCACTATCACTAGAATCTGTTTGCAACGCTAACATTAGGATGTTTGGTCTGCAGGGTGTTACGGGCAGCAGGGGGAAGTCCACAAAACACTTGACTTTTAGGTACCTTGAAGACTTCCTGTACAGCATGATACACCAGCGATCACAGAGCCATTCAGAGAGAAGAGCTTTGTGACTCTGTGATTGTGATGTACTTCTGGCAAATTTGGGGAAATCACCATGAGACAATGCAGAACTGTGACCTCCATAAACAGTGTCATTTTTATAAGGTCACATAAGAACTATTTTCAAATACTTCTTTCAGTTGAAAATAATCTAAACTGTAGATCATACTGTCTGGCAGAGATTACATCTTGCTAGCACGATTATTAAGCTTTTGGTGTGCACTTCTTATGACATTGCCAGCAATGTCTTCTAAAAGTCCCTACCTCCTCCACTAACATACAGTAGGACAAATGTCATAAGCCATAAGCAAACTGCTTTTGCTCTTCCAATACCCTCAAGTCAAAGTAATGCTTAAATGTAGTGTTATCTGAAAAGCAATAAAATTCTATCTTGGCACATGCAAAACATTCTCTGTTTAGTTTACTATTTGGAAAGATTTACTGTATTCAATAATCTTAATGTAATTTGAAGGGTTTTTTTTTTTTTTAAACTATTTCTTTCATACTAACATTTGAGAATTTTATACTTTGGGGACAGAATTGCCATGTTCTCTCTGCGGTTAGATTATCTTCTGAGGTCTTTTAAGGTATTGATTCCTGAAACAGCAGAACAAAGCTTGCTTCCTGCAAGTGAAATGCAGCTCACACAGGATGCTAAGCCAAAGATTTTCATTGGAGCCCAAGGGAAGGTTGTTTTGCTAACTCTCGTTGAAATTCAGTGGGAGTTGGGTGCTGAGACACTAAGCATTGCTGCCTTCAGCTAAACATGACACTTCCAAATCCACTGCGTTCTGTCCCAACAAAAAACGGCATCTGAGCTTTGACAAGCAATCGTTTTCTTCCATGTTACTCAATGAATCTGGAACAGAATTAGTGTCAAATGAGAGAAATCATGGTCCACTATTAGATCTCAATTTATTATATGCTTGCAACACATTGAGCATTTTCCAGTATAAAACTATACTTATATGAGTAACACTGCTGAAATCAGGAGCTACTCATGCAAATAGGAAATGGAAATTTAGACCCACGATATTTTAATTTCTTTTTTTCACAACAATAATGATACTCAGCTAGACTTTGCTATGCCCAGCTATGAAAAAGACAAACTGACAATTAACATGAGACTTAAAATAATCAAATTATCAACCAGTCTCAGTGTAATGGGGTCACATTAAGAACTTTTTTATAAAGCAAAATATAAAAACATTATTTAGAGAACATGAGTTACCATGGATTTCATTTTACTCTAAAGGCAATCTTTCCTCTTCTTGCCACAATGGTTTACTTGGTGTTTCACTTACCAACATTCGGTAATGCACAGTACATTTTGTGCACTAAATTCTCCTTTCAAGCTCAATGCACTAAGGAAGAGTAACTCCAAAAGAGACTAGAGCTTCTGGGTTTAAATTTAACACTATTTAAGGAAAGCAAACCTTTGCTAGGGGATATAACTGTTAACATTGTGATTTTTCAAGCCTAAGGTTTCTAATGGGGTTTGACTGTTCCAGAGAGAACATTTTTTTTCCTAGGTAACATATTTCAAGTCATATTATGAGCAAATGCGACAAAATTTTAGTGTAATGTGAAATACTGTAATGTCAGATAGTATTATTTATCTGCTTAATATGACTAAAACCATTAATTGCTGGGAGCCATAATTCATCCTAGCAACATGAAAATCCATTTTGTGCCTATCTTGTCAGTTGTTTCCAATTTTCTTAATGAATTGTGATGTAGTGAAATTCTGTTGGGGAACATGTTTATATATTTCCAAATGCAGGTTCTGTGTGGTCACTCTTATTACACAGATCCTCCATTAACTACATGTTTTCATTATGCCTATGCCACAACATATCAACGGTGCATTTTTCTTTACTTAGGTATCTGGAATAGCCATTATTATTGCACATGCAGTTTTAATTATTAGAATTTTTGAAATGAGCTAAGTGGCTAATGTTCATTGTCTTGTATTTCCATTTAATGATTCAATCAGGTTAAATCCGTCTCCTATTCCAATCAAGATACTGTACCTAACTCCCTGAGGAAAGGAAAATGCAGCTCGTCCTGATCTAATTACATTTACACAAGTGTATTAAAATAGTTGCATAATGCTTTACTATTTGAAATATGGAAGCTGTTCTTGATCCTAGTGAAGTTAATAGCAGAACACCTAGTCACTACATAGAAGGAGCAAGGCCACAGCCATCCAAGAACAAGCTGAAGAACAATAAGACAGTGGGCCTTGAGGTCAGAAATAAAGTTATGACCATAAGGTCCTGATTCTGATCTCCTTATTACTACTTAACAGTAACTTTTGGGAGTTTTATCCTAATTCTTACTCATGTAAGATCATATTTAGGGCCTAAGTCTATTTCAAGGAAGAGAGTGTCTAACGCTCTACTTAGCCATTTTACTGTGTGATGATTGTGTCATTTCTAGACAGCAAGTTACCATCAGCAAATGTGACCAGCAAAATAAAACCAGGCAAGTAAACTGTTACAGGGTGGCAGAAGGGGCCAAGGAAAACATTTCAGAGCCAAAGATGTTGCAAAACCTGGTATGGCTTGTACTCAAACACTTGGAAGTGTCCACCAATAATAAGCAATATCCTCTTTTTTCATCACTCTAATTCAATGTGTGCTATATTACAGTTAATATGCGCAGAAAGATGCTGGTTAACCAAAGTTGCTAATTACAAGGGAAGAATTTAGGATTATTTTCCACTGAAGTTTCAGGCACATGTGGGACCACTGTCCTTCAAACCCAGGGGCGGATAAAATATTCCAATCATGAAATTTAAAGCAACCTCAAAGGAAACAGGTACTAGCTTTCCCATAGTGCAAAACAACGTACGAGGGACATACAGGCATATGTGACAGCACAGGCACTTTCACACCTGCATTCTGTCTCTCCACAGGAGGAGGTAAGATCTCTCCAACATATGAGAGTGTTTCCTCTTAGGCCAGTCACAAGAATAAAACTACCAGTAGCAGCACATTTGTTACTATTCCTGCTGATAATTAAGGGTCTTCAGCACAGAAGCTGGCACCTCTTGTTAGGGCAGCAGAGTTCTGGAGTTCAGTTGCACGTTCTGCACACTTGTCATTTTCCTTGCCCAAACTCGCCTCAGTAGTCAGGTTTTCAGAAAATCCTGAAAACCGTATATACCAGTGGAAGAATTTATTTCAAAACCATAAAGTTGAATAGTTCTACTGTGATTTATATAGCTAGCATTTGCAGTTTTAGCATTTGCTTACATGTTTCATAGTTGGCCTCACGTTTTGTGGTGTCTGAAATCACCAAATATCTGAAGTTCCAGGAAAGCTATACAGAACAAGTCATAGCATGATATTGAATCTGAATAGTAATTAATGGTGACACATATATTAGAAATGACAATGTTTCATCTTATCAACAAAAATTTAGATACGCATCAAAAAGCTTTCACAAATTAAGTGGAAAATCATTTCTTTATATGACAACTTTAAAATTAAAGCCTATCGAACCAATAGGGATACAAAAACCTAGTGAAAAATTAATACAGCTTTTGAAGACATACCTTGAAATCCTCAGTAACGCTCCTTGGTGCTTTTGTGGCTGATGTTACAAAACTGAGTTGATAATCCCATGTACGTAGCTAGCGTGCGCTAAATTCTCAAACAGCTCTAATACAGGACTGCCCAAGAAACAGCCATCACTGAGCGTGCTGTATCGGCACCCAACAAGACTCTTGCTGAGGTTTAGGAAAAAATAATTGGCTGCTCTGATGTGTGCTATCTTCTCCACTCCTAAGGAGAATGTTGGATGCTGAGGAAACATGATAGGTGCATGATGTGAAGCCTGAGTGGTCACCATGAATCCCACCATTGACAAAGTTAACAAATTGGTATCAAGTCCACAATACCTAGGAAAGAAAAAAAAAATCATTCTAATTGTAAATTACTAAACTCCCAGAGCACGGTATTCTTAGGACTGGCATATCTTTTGTTTGGGTAAAAGTCAGCGAATTTCATGTTTCAGGGAGAAAAAAATTGGAGTTTTAGCATTAGATCAACTGTAAGATAACACAGACACAACAAGAAAGTATTGACGGAATTGATAAGTTGGACAATCCCACCCCCTCCACTACCCCCAACCCACCTCTCCCCCCACTTTACATTCAGCTAAATTGCAGTTCTGCTGACATTGCTTTTGTTGCATCTCACTGGGCCCTGATTGCTGGGACACAGAAAAAGAAAGGAATGCTAGTTGAGTTCCTCCCCCTCTACTCAGCCCTGGTGAGGCCACACCTGGAGTACTGTGCCCATTTCTGGGCTCCCCAGAACAAGAAAGACTTGGCCCTACTGGAGAGAGTCAAGCGGAGGGCCACAAAGATGATGAGGGGACTGGAGCATCTCTCCCCTGAAGAAAGGCTGAGGGAGCTGGGCCAGTTCAGCCTGGAGAAGAGAGGCGATCTCCTCAATGTGTACAAGTATCTGAAAGGAGGGTGTCAAGAGGATCAGACTCTTCTCGCTGGCACCCAGCGACAGGACAAGAGGCAACGGGCGCAAACTGCAACACAGGAAGTTCTGTCTGAACGTGAGGAAAAACTCCTCTTCTGTGAGGGTGACTAAGCCCTAAGTGACAGGTTGCCCAGAGAGGTTGGTTGTGGAGTCTCCTTCCCTGGAGATACTGAAAAGCCACCTGGACACAATCCTGGGCAACGTGCTCTAGAGGACCCTGCTTGAGCAGGGGGGGGTTGGACTAGATGATCTCCAGAGGTCCCTTCCAATCTCACCCATTCTGTGATTCTGTGAGAAACACAAAAGAATTCATATAGCTAAAATTTTTTGAAAGCTTCATTTGATAACCAGTAATATATACTAAACACTTTAAAATCACAGGGAGAATTTTGTAAAGGGGTTACAATTGCATTCCATGGGCAGTAGAAATTAAGGAAAGAAGTGGCTGG